>NC_053445.1:42353152-42653152 GCF_007990345.1 Gossypium hirsutum | reverse complement strand
AAAACCCAATCCCCGCAGGGAGTATTACACGTATACTATTCTTAATATCTTCAAAACTCACTTTTTGTTGTATTGAAATCTGAAAGGTAATTCCTGTGAGACATTAATTACAGTATACTACATGATTTTCAAGATCTTTGGCTGGCACTGGCAGTCCTTCAGCTATGAAACTAGACAGTGGATCCTCCTCAAGCAGCTCAAGTTTCATCCAAAACGTCCGACACCCAACCTAGGCCATCCCAAGATCAATGACCCTTCAACCATTTAAGCAGCTCAAATTTAAAAAATTAAAAATTTTCATTTGCAATGACTAAATTTATTAAAGTTACTAGAATTTGAACTAAAATTGCAAAATTCATAAACATTCAATGATAATTTTTTTTAATATTTAAGATCAAATTGATAGAATGCGTAAATATTAGAAGACTAAATTTATTAGTAGACTAATAAAAAAAACTACTCCCATGAAATTTCAAATGGCTATTAATGTTTGGTGACTAACATATTAGATTTCATGTAGTTTAGTGACCAAAATAGGACACAAACAATACTTTACCCTTTAATATTAAATTCTGAGTTTTAGTGTTGATTTGACGAAAATCCATAATTAGATAATAATGTTAGCGATTTACTTTCATCAAATCAACATTAAATCTCGAATTAAATCACATCTATACTGTATTTGCTAAATTAAACACAAAATTTAACAAATTCACAATTAACACAAAATTTATTATATTACCAAGATTGTGAAGAAGTCAAACTTAATAACATTAGCAATTAACTTTCGACAAATCAACCTTAAAACCCAAATTAAATACCAAAAAGTCAAAACTATTACTTTTCAGTATCAAAATATATAACTTTTGTCAAATTAAGGTACTCCATTAGACAAAAATTATAGTAAGTACTGCGTTAGAAAAAAATGTTAAAACTTGAATACCAAAGGATGTATTTGACATTTTATTTTTTAGGCTGATGGATCAATAGAAAAACCAATTAACCATTTATGGAAAAAGTTAAACAGATCCTTCCATTAACGGAAATGTTATTTACCGATTTTATTTGTTAGCAAATGTTGACTGAGCAATAAAAAGTTAACACGTTGCATGCCATATTAACGTATACTTAACTTCTTTAAAAATTCTAAAAAATTCTAAAATTTTATTTAAAAATTTAGAAAAAAAAAACTAAACAAATCAACGTCCAAATTCACTTTCGATACAACACTATCTTAGAATTCATTAAAAAGACTTTAAAATAAGTAAAATATATTTAAAATGAAAAAATATAAATAATTAAGATATTCTAAAAAATTATAAAAATCATAAAAAAGTTTAACTAATTTATAATATTATTAAAAGGAATTATCAAAACAAATTTAGCCGTCAATATTGGCTACATCCACAAGAGGAGCAAATGACAAGCAGAAAGATAATCATTTAAGATGAGTTTGGATAGATGGTGTGTTTATTTACGGTTAGTGTAAAAATAGTGATAACGTTGAAATTAAATATTAAAACATGAGACAAAAATTAAACTAAACACATCCAAACTCACACTTATAAAGTAACGAGTTCTGCATCTCATTGTTTGCTGTAAAGCTAGTTTTGTGTTTTGGGGGCTACTTTCTCACCCATTTATTAGTTAAGGTATTTCTTACATGTTTTTCTTCTTTACAATGAACTGGACAATTGTTATGAGATGTTACAATTTTCATTTTTTTTTACTGATATATGATGTAATTCCACTAACATTGATTGTGTTAAAAGTTATATTTTTACCATCATATTTTTTTTGTGATTTGTTTAAATAATTTTTTTATAATTATATATATATTCTCATCCGTTTTATGGTATAAGTTTAATTTTATTCGAACAGAAAATAATGTTCAGGTGAAACACATTTAAATTGTTGACGGCTTTATGAGAAATATGATGAATTGATGTTTATCTCGTTCGCAACAATTTAAGAACCACAATTTGAATGACGACTCTTAACTTCACATTTGATTCAAAAAATTTCATATTTTCACGTTAGTGTAAGATTTAAAAATAATATTCTTATTTGGATTTTAAAATTAATCAAATTAAAGTACAATATTACCAGTATAAAATCTAATAATAGAAATTGACCTTAAATTATCTCTATGTAATTATTTTTAAAATTTATCCCTTAATTAAGTGCATGCAATATAATTATATTTAAATTAATATTTATAAGTCATTTCATGTTTGTTATTAGTTGAGAAAACTTAATATTTTTCTATTGTACTACATTTTTGTCTATTGTATTTCTTTAATTTTTAATTAATTATTATAAATGAGTTTTTCATTGAGGAAATTAATATTTTTTTTATTATTGTCTTCTTCTTTTTTTGTATATTTTCATATTTAACTTTTATTTTCAATATAGTTTATTAATTTTTTTCATCCTTATTTATAATTTAGGGTAAATTTAAAAATGTTACCAATTATGTTTTTTATTCTATTTTGGTCATCCAACTATTAATTTTTCGATATAGTTATTAAATTTTTCGATATTAAATATTAATTTTTATTTTCAATATAAAACATTTAAATTTATATTGCAAGTGACTTGAAATAGGTACTCTTTTTCTTATTTTAATATCTCACATTGGTTAACCGATAGGTTATAGAGGACTAAAAATGATTTTTTATTTTTTTTAATTTTAGAGTTAGGACTAATTTGACAGATTTTTGTAAATATTGAGGGTCTAATTTATTGAATTTTTTGGAATTAGAACTAAAATGACAAAATTTTGTAAATATTAAGGGTTAAATTTGTTAAATTTGTTATATTTAAGATCAAATTGATAGAATGTGTAAGCATTAGAGGGATAATTTTGTTACTAGACCGATATAAAGAGCTCATATTTACTCAAAGTGACTAAAATATTTAATTTCAAAAAATTTAGTGACTAAATCAAAAGAATCAGTAATTAAATAACCAAAATAAAACGAAAGGCATAATTGGTTTACCCTATAATTTATAAACACGAAAATCAATTAAATTTATGACACAGTGAAAACAGTTTTATGAAAAAGAAGAAAAAAACAGAACTTGTCCCAGCAGATATGTTAGTGCAATTTGGTAGTTTTGCTTTTCTGTTTCCTTTTGGCAACTTTTTTAAGTTATCTAGAATTATTCATAGTTCCTCCCCAACTCATAAATAAGGGAATAATACGTTTCAGCGCACTCGAACCTATTTTCATGCATTGACAACAATTTCCATAATAATCAAACTAAAACTCAATCGAATAACTCGAATAGATGTAATTTAGTATCACGCACTTCAATACAAAAAAATTGGGCCTCACCAGTTTCCAATCAAATTTTTAAGTAAACAGCTGACCTATCCACGACTTTACTAAGGTTTTAATTTCAAGTCCAATATAATTATCTTTCGACCTCATAAATTATTCAAAAAAAAATTTCCAATTAGTATGTGCTTCACATTGGGTTAAATGTTTACTTTTAATTATAAATAAAAATTTAAAAGTTGCGATATGCTTTAAATTTTTGTACTAGTCATATATTTGAAATTTAATCTTTTTATTTTTAATTTTAGGAATTTAATTTCTCTATGTTTTCAATTAAAAAATGTAAGTTTATTTGTTAACATTGCTAAAATCCATTTATTAAATTTGTTAGTTTGACAATTTAAAATTAAAAAAAAAACTCATTTGGTATTCATGTAACAAAATAACGTTATAATGAACCTGAATCTAATAGAGAATTTTAACAATGTTAACAATTCTTGAAAATTCACATCAATATTTTAATCGAAATAAAATATTTAGACTAACTAATGACATTATAAGAGTTGAGATACCAAAATTTTTCAGAATTTAAGTATAGAGATTAAATCCTAAAATTGAGCAAAATATAAGGATCAAAATTGAAAATTAACTATGCTTACATAATCTAGATTTATAATTGAAATTTAGCAATTATATTATTATCTAAAAAGAAAAGAAATGAAATGAAAATGGAGAAATAAGGAAGACCTTAAGGACTATTTTGTGTAAAAAAAATGAAAATGGGCAGGTCTATGTAGTAGGATACATTCATATTATTTTAGGAATAAAGCTACAGTTGCTCTATAAACTTGATATATGGTTGAAAATTAATATTTTCAGTATTTTTTTTCGAAAAGAGTAACTTAATTTTTTTAGACATGTTTAATAATCGCAATGAAATATGTTAGATAGATTTTTGAAAAATAATGAGTAAACAAGAACCTACCTGTCACTCAATAGAGAATCAATCAAACAATCTAATTATAATCATATTTGATCTTAAGTAATATATTAAATAAATTTAAAAACGATTACCCAATTATTTTTTTATTCTATTTTGGTCATCTAACTATTAATTTTTCAATATAGTTACTATGTAACACCCCTAACACATATCCATCGCCGAATTAGAGTTACGAGACATTACCGGACAAACACAGTTTTGCATAGTCATTTATCATTTTTATACACATGGTTATACCAACTTCTATATCCAATATCAACCATCCACCAAAATCATGTTAATTAAATTTTTGCACATAAAGTACACGTAACCAAATAAAATTTGTCATGCTTTATTACTTATAACACATATACAAACTAGCTTCAAATTTCGACCATATTAATATAATCTATATAACCACATATTCGAATTTAACTAATATGCAACAAAGCCAAATTCCATGTACTTAATTCAGATTAATGTTCGAACCACATAACCTTAATATTAATGGCATTTGTATATTTCATTAGTTAAATATCAAACATAACATTTCATAATTTCTGCACAAGCACATAATAAAGCCATCCGAATCATATTACAATAATTATTATGCAATCACATATGCGACTTTAGTAACATTACAACCTAGTCAAAAATACTATTGATGTATATAAATATGTATAATGCGCATCTTACCCTAAAAAAATTAACACATTAATCGAATGAACACATTTAACATTCCCTTGCACACCTAATTCGCATATATAGATGTATATATATTTGTCATTGCAAACCGAGTCAAAATAGCCAAATCACAAATGATCATATCATAAGTATCCCAAATTCACATGTTCAATGACTAACCAAATAACATATATTCAACCATTTCAACATTCATATATTCGGTCCACAATTTCAAACTCATATGATCAAACCAAGCTACCATAAAATATATCCATAATTTACCATCACCATTCGCACCTAAATAATCAATCCAAAATAATGACATAACATTATTTAACCTATGTTTCATATACCAAAAACACACTTTTAAAGTGAGCTATTTTCATAATTGACTATAGACCAACCTTTTCATCATCCATTACCGAATTATAATTCAAAACATTACAAGCATATATACAATGGAACCTTTCTCCATAATAAAATCAAGTAATAAGCAAATACCTAAGTGAACTAATCATAAGCCACATATATATATCCTTACTTCATACCGAAATCATATACTAAACACACTACATAACATATACCATGATTGAAACTGCATAAACCTAAACATCATTAACAATCCACAATCAAAACACATCCGTATATCAATATTACCACACACATATATCACAACCAAAATTACTTAAACATTAGAACATTAGCATTAAGATTGAGCCATTTTCGCATAGCTAAATATACACAAATTTGAAAACCAACCAAAACAAATGCTAGCCTAACATGTCATATGTTCAAAGTTTCAAGCTTTTAAAATACCGAAATAGCGTTCGATAGTGTGACGGATTTCCTTGACGATCCCCGAGCTCGTAACTATCTTCCAAAATCTATAAAACACCTAAAAGAACACACAAAGTAAGCTTAGTGTATTATAAGCAAATAAAATTATTTCAATAACATACATAATTCAATTTAGCAAGGCCAATCAAGCAAATCTTTACGACATATACATTTATCATGCTTGCAAATTCATAAAATCATGTAAGTACTTTACTTACCTTTACTTTCATGAACATTTAAACCATATACGTACCTGAGTCATTTAACTCAAATTCACATTCGGTCTCATCTTGACATTGTCCGTTGAACCATTGGAAATCAACAAGGATACTTGGACAATTCATAAAACTCGTACAATGCTAACGTCCCAAACGTGGTCTTACATGTAGTCAAATATCGATGCCACTGTCCCAGACGTGGTCTTGCACGAAATCTCATATCGAAATCCTATGTCATGACATATGTATCCTAACTATTCCTATAGTTCGTACGGGGCTTTCGGACGTCGTAATTTGATCGATTCGAGCTCGATACAAGTCACACCATACTTATAACAATTCGACAATTTGTAAAATATATATACATTCCAATTCGGCATATTTAAAACATATACATTCAAAATTTACAACATTTATTTACTTGTGAACTTAACTCAGACAAAGACAAACGGACCAGGACGACTATTCGACCACTTTTGATTTCCCCCCGATCCAAATCCAATTTCCTCTTTTCTTGATCTAAATTAATACAAATTTGACTTTTTTAATCATATATTTATTCAAATTCATCCAAAAACACATAAATAAGAAAATTACATTTTAGCCCCTAACATTTCACATTTTTCACAATTTAGTCCCTATTTCACAAAACACAAAATATTCAAAATTTCACCACACCCAAGCTTGGCCGAATTTCACTAATGTCCCTAGCAGCCCATTTCTTTCATTTATTTCACATTTTGACCCTTAAATTTTCAATATTCACAATTTAATCCTAGATAGACATTTTTACTAAAAATCACTTAATTAAACTTGACAATCTAACAACATATATTTATTTTTCATCATCAAACAACAAAAACCACAAGCTATCATCAATGGCAAATCATAAATACATCAAAAATTTCAAAAATTTCAACATGGGCTAGCTAGTATTCGAAGCAACAATATCAAAAACGTAAAAATTATCAAAAACCGAACAAAAACAAACCTTGAATCAAGCTTGAACCAAGGCCGAATGTTCAAAAGCTTTAAAACCCCCTTTTTCTTTTCTTGTTTCGGTGAAAGAAAGATGAACTAATGCATGTTCTTTTTTATGTTTTATTATATTAACATATTTTACTAATTTTACAAAACTAACCTTTATAATTTAATATAAAAACCATATATTATAAACCCAAAACCGTCCACTCAAATAACCAAGGGTCAAATAACCACTTAAGGACTTCATAATTAAGTAATCATAGCAAATAAACGCTTAAACAATTAGTATGCCACTGCTGCATTTTACACAATTAAGTCCTTTTATCGAATTAACTATCCAATCGGTAAAATTAAATCACGAAATCTTCACACATCTCAATTAACATGCTATAAACACCAAAAATAATATTAAAATAATTTTACGACTTCGAATTTGTGATCCCGAAACCACTGTTCTAACTAGGGTCTAAACCGGGCTGTTACATAGTAAACTTTTCGACATTAAATATTAATTTTTATTTTCAATATAAAACATTTATATTTATATTGCAAGTGACTTGAAAGAGGGTACTCTTTTTCTTATTTTAACATCTCACATTGGTTAACCCATAGGTTATAGAGGGCTAAAAATGATTTTTTAATTTTTTTAATTTTAGAGTTAGGACTAATTTGACAGATTTTTGTAAATATTGAGTGCCTAATTTATTGAATTTTTTGGAATTGGAACTAAAATGACAAAAGTTTGTAAATATTAAGGGTTAAATTGTTAAATTTTTTATATTTAAGATCAAATTGATAGAATGTGTAAACATAGAGGGATAATTTTGTTACTAGACCAATAAAAAGAACTCGTATTTGACTAAAATATTTAATTTTAAAAAATTTAGTGACTAAATCAAGAGAATTAATAATTGGATAGCCAAAATAAAATGAAAGAGATAATTGATTTACCCTATAATTTATAAACACAAAAATTAATTAAATTTATGACGTAGTGAAAACAATTTTATGAAAAAGAAGAAAAAAACAGAGCTTGTCTTAGTGCAATTTGGTAGCTTTACTTTTTCTTTTTCCTTTTAGCAACTTTTTACGTTGTCTATAATTATTTATAATCCCTTTCCAATCCATATATAAGAGGATAATGCGTTTCAGCGTACACGAACTTATATCTCCTGTATTGACAACAATATTCATGTATATTTATTTATTTTTAACTAGTATGGATGTATGATTGCTTCATGCTTGGCATTGGGTTAAATATTTATTTATTTTTAATTATAAATAAAAATTTAAAATTTGTAATATGCTTTAAATTTTTGTACTAGTTATATGTTTGAAATTTAATCTTCTTATTTTTAATTTTAGAAAATTAATTCCTCTATTTTTTTAGTTAAAAATGTAGGCTTATTTGTTAACACTACTAAAATCCGTTTGTTAAATTTGTTGGTTTGACAATTTGAAATTTAAAAAAAAAAATTAGTTGGTATTCATGTAAAAAATAAGGTTATAATGGACCTAAATTTAATAGAGAATTTTAACAGTGTTAACAATTCTTGAAAATTCACATCAACATTTTAATCGAAATAAAATATTTAGACTAACTAATGACATTATAAGAATTGAGGTACCAATTTTTTTTCCAGAATTTAAGTATAGAGATTAAATCCTAAAATTGAGTGAAATATAAGGATCAAGATTGAAAATTAACTATTCTTACATAATCTCTAAAATATAGAGATTTTATAATTGAAATTTAGCCATTATATTATTATCTAAAAAGAAAAGAAAAACTCATGGTTGAGGGTCTCTATTACTTTAACTACTGGTTGAAGGTTCGATCATTGTCTTGGGTATAGAACAACTTTAAAATTCGTGGTCAACATCTACCCATTAATGGGCCTATAAAATGTGGATGATTGATTATTGGTTCGCTCCAATAGATACATTAAAAAAATTTAAAAAAAAAAAGAAAAATAAGGAAGGCCTTAAGGACTATTATATTAAAAAATTGAAAATGGGCAGGTCTCTGTTAAACTAAAACCAAAAGCAGTAAAGAACTAAAGAAAAATAAAGAACTAAGAAAATTCTTCCTGTTATTGATGCATGCAGAAACCCATGCATTTATAGTTAAATGTACGTAACTGTTGTTTAACAGACTAACTGAATACTAACTGCTTAAACAGTAACCGTTATAACAACTGCTTTAGTTACTACTCTAACATTCCCTCTGCTTGTTTGTCTTTTGAGTTACAAAATTCTTTTGACGTCAAAACTCTAAGAGCATGTCTGAAGTTTGAAAACAGCTTCGGTGTGATTGGTTTTGTGAGGACATCTGCAATTTGTTGAGTAGAAGGAACAAAATTAACTTGTAGGCACCCAGCAAGGATCTTCTCTCGAACAAAGTGATGGTCAATTTCAACATGCTTCATCTTGGTGTGATGGGTGGGATTCTCAGTAACAGACACCATGGAGGAATTGTCGCACCAGATGATTGGTACCTTGGACACTGACATTTTAACTTCATTCAGCAACTGTTGAATCCATAATAGCTCAGACACGCAGTTAGCCAAGCTGCGATATTCTGCTTCAGCAGATGATCGAGACACTACTGGTTGTTTCTTTGAACACCATGCCACCGGATTTGGACCAATATATACCACATACCCAGATGTAGAGCGACGATCTTCGACAGATGAGGCCCAGTCAACATCAGAGTAAGCCACCAGTTCACGTGGTCCCGCTGTAAGGCATAGTCCATGATCTATGGTGCCTGCTAAATATCATAAGACACGTTTGAGTGCTCTCCAATGAGTTTCGCTTGGAGCACTCATGTACTGACTAAGTTTGTTAGTACAAAATGATAGATCGGGTCGGGTAATACACATATACTGTAGCATACCGACAACACTTCTATACAAGTGCACATCAGAGAAAAGCGGGCTACCATCTGAGGCTACTAGCTTGGGAATGCTTACCATAGGCGTTGGTGTTGCTGCTGCTCCATGCATTCCAGTTTTCTCAAGGAGGTCTGTAACATATTTCTTCTGGCTTAGTAGCAATCCCTGAGCTGTGTGTTGAACCTTTATCCCCAAGAAGAAACTAAGTTCTCCCATGTCCTTAAGAGCAAACTTGCCATGAAGACGACGAACAACATCTTCTATATCTTGTTCATAACTGCCAGTAATCACTATGTCATCGACGTAAACCATAAGTAAGAGATGCTTTCCCTAAGACACCCGTATGAACAAAGAAGAATCAGCTTTGGATCTAAGAAAACCAAGTTGCGTCACTAGATACTCCTTAAGAGTCTGAAACCATGCACGGGGAGCTTGTCTCAGCCCATATAGAGCTTTGTTTAGCTTGCAGACCAACTTTTGACCAGCAATACCAGGAACTTCAAAACCAGGAGCTTGTTCCATGTAGATTTCTTCAGTGAGCTCGCCATTAAGAAATGCATTGTTTATATCGACTTGCCGTAGAGACCATCTCTGCATAACTGCAAGTGATAGAACAGTGCGAATGGTAGAAGCTCGCACTACCGGACTATATGTATTATGGAAGTCAAACCCTGCATGTTGAGAAAACCTTTTGCGACTAACTGAGCCTTGTATCTGTCAATTGATCCATCAGCCTTTCTTTTAACTTTAAACAGCCATTTGCACCCTACTGCTCTTCGATTTTCTGGGAGAGAACACAGAGTCCATGTATTATTGCGAGTCAAAGCTTGCAATTCACTGTAAACTGCTTTTTGCCAACACTCAAATGTCATTGCTGTATGAATGTCAGGAGGATCATCGCTGGATGAAGAATCTGTCATGCTAAGGTATGCTTTCGGCCTGAAGATCCCAGCTTTGCTTCTGGTTACCATTTTATGGATGTTAACTGGTAGATGTGGAAGTGGGTGTACTTGTTGTTAAGGTAACAATGTCATAGACGCAGGTTGTAAAGAAGGAATTTGTTGTTGGGAATTTGACATAGGCGATGTGGATGAAGTAGGTTGACTATGTGGGATATTATGGGTGGAAGCATGTGGGGGGGGGGATATTGATTGTGACATGACAGGTGTAGTAGAGGTAGATGTGGTAATAGGTGGAGGTGTAGGCAAAGTACTTGGACATGTTTCATGGGGAGTAGGTAGAACTAAAAGTTTAGAACTAACATGTGGAGTAGGTTTAGTAGGTGATGTAGTTGCTGGAAAAGAAGTGTTGTATGGAAAAACATTTTCATTAAAGGTGATATAACGGGTGACATAGACTTTACCATTGGAATCTCTACACTTATAACCTTTATGGTAAAGAGAGTAACCAAGAAAAACACATGGTGTTGACCGAAATTGTAGTTTTGACTTGGTAAACGGCCTAAGATTGGGAAAGCATAAACAACCAAAAATTTTAAGGTAGGAGTAGTCAGGCTTTGTTTGAAACAATTTTTCATATGGTGAGGTATCACCCAACGGATGAGAGGGTAACCTGTTAATCAAGAATACAGCACTGCAGAAAGCTTCATTCCAAAAAGACAAGGGCATTGAAGCATGAGCTAACATGGAAAGCCCTGATTCAACAATCTGTCGATGTTTGCGCTCAACAAGGCCATTCTGAGCTGACGTGTATGGACAAGTGAGACGATGCACGATGCCTTGTTGGTTTAAATAACTCTTCAATGCCTGAAACTCCCCTCCCCCATTTGTTTGTAAAGACTTGAGCTTTGTACCAAGTGTTCTTTCAACTTGGCGGTGAAACTGTGGGAACACATTGAAGACATCAGATTTGTTCTTTAAAAAATAAAGCCAAGTATACCGCGAACAAGCATCAGTAAAAGCAATATAATATCGAAACCCATTAGAAGCAATCAGAGCTGGTCCCCAAACATCAGCCACAACCAGTTGTAGAGGCGATGTGTATGTAGCAGATGATTTTGAAAAATGGAAGCTTACATTCCTTACCAAGGTGACAAGCAGTACAATCAACAAATTTATTATTATCAGAAAACTGAACATTACATCGTATAAGTGCTTTAGTAAGCTTTGCACGACAGGGATGTCCTAATCGATAGTGCCAAACACTAAGAGGAAGTCGGACACTAGATGTGAAACACTGAGCAGACTTAGAAGACGCATGTGCTCCAGCAGATGAATTAACATGAAGTCTGTACAACCCTTGATGAACCGAACCATGAAGCAAAACCTCCCTTGTCTTCAAATCACGCACCTGGCACTGATTAGGGAAAAATTCAAACATGACCTGATTGTCTTTAGCAAACTTGGAGACAGATAAGAGATTCTTAGTAATGCCAGGAACGAGTAGCAATGAACGCATGTATAGAGGTCGAGATTGAGTAGATAAGGACAACTGTCCAGTAGACACAACAGGTAAAGCTGAACCATTTCCAACAAATACCTTACCTGGTCCTTTGAAGGGTTGACTATCGCCAATAGAAGTAGCCGAATTTGTCAAATGATGTGTGGCACCTGAATCTGGATACCAAGAATTATCAGCTACTGTTTCAGGTGTTGCTATGTATGCCTGAGATGAAGTTTGTACAGGGACCTACTGCGAAGGACTACCAACAAATGGATTAGTCCAAATAGATGATGGATGAGTGGGAAGACACCAACCTGGTGGACTCCATTGAGGCTGAGAAGGAGAGAACCAGGGTGAAGTAGAAGTACTAGGCCCAACCATACAGACATTTGCTTGTGGGGGGGCCTATAATTGTTGCTTTTGTAAGACGAATCAAATCTATGATAACAGCGGTCAACCAGATGACCGGCCTTTCCACACAACTGACATTGGATTTTTGAGTGAGAACGACCACGTCCACGCCCTCGACTCGTAGACGATGAGTTATAGGAAGGAATTGAAACTCTAGTCCCTGTAGAATCAGATGATTGATGAGATACCATATTAGCGGAACTCGATATTTCAGTATTCACGAGCTGTTGTCGAGCTTCAGCATCAAGAAGCATGGATGTAACCCCTTGAACGGTGTAAGACACTTGACTTGATGTAACAATTGTAATGATAGACTCATAGTCGGGCGAAAGACCATTTAAAATCGCAGTGATGTGTTCATGCTCACTGATAATCTCACCACAGCTTGCAAGATGATCACAACAGCCTTTAATCTTGACCAAGAAGTCTTTCATGCTCAGCTCACCTTTGCGTTGGGAATGCAAGGCCCGACGATAAAACATCAACTTGGAAGTAGTTTTGCTGCCATACAGGGTGACAAGTGCCTTCCAAATCTTTGCACTTGTATCCATGCCAATTAAATGAGGCAGAACAGATGAACTGATGGAAGATAACAGCCATGATGCAAGTGCACTATCCTGTTGCTCAAAATGAATAAAATCTGGATTCTCACAACAATCACCATTTTCATCAGCAAGAAACTGCGTGGGAGGATCTTGTTCGTCCAAGAAACGTTGAAGTTTATGCGTCTTGACTGCCAAGAGTACCTGTTGTCTCCAAAGCAAGTAGTTACTATCATCAAGAAGAATGCTAATCTTCTTTGTAGAAAACAGCCTACTGTCGATAATACCATCAGCAGAATTACAAGCCATTTTCGAAAATGCACAGCAGATTTTTTTTTCAGGTAAAAATCATTAGAAAAGAGTTTACCTCTGATACCATGTTAAACTAAAACCAAAAGCAGTAAAGAACTAAAGAAAAATAAAGAATTAAGAAAATTCTTCCTGTTATTGATGCATGCAGAAACCCATGCATTTATAGTCAAATGTACGTAACTGTTGTTTAACAGACTAACTGAATACTAACTGCTTAAACAGTAACCGTTATAACAACTGCTTTAGTTACTACTCTAACAGTCTCAAGTTAGGCCTTACAACCTTCCTTTTTATATGTAGTAGTATACATTCATATTATTTTAGGAATGAAGTTACAGTTAATATTAGGGGTGTTTAGTCGTTTAACCGACCAGTTAACCGACCCGAAATAACATTAACCGAATTAACCGATCTTTCAAAATTTTTAACCGTTAACCGTACCGAACTGAAATTTTTGCAAAAAAAATTAACCGAACTGAAATTTTTTCGGTTAATTCGGTCGGTTAACCGAATTAACCGAAAATTATATATTTTTTATTTTTGGTTAAAAATTAACCGAATTACCCGAATTAACCGAATTGAATCACTACATAATTAAATTATTTTAGACTTTAGTTTTAGTTTTAGTTTTAGAATTTTATTTTTATTTATTAAATTATTTGTAATTTTTATGATTGGGTTGGGTTTGGTAATTGGGTTGGGTTGAATAATTGGGTTTGGATTGGGTTTAGGTGAATAGTGGGCCTATTTATATATTATAATTTTATTTATTAATTTTTTCGGTTAAACCGAACAAATTCAGTTAACCGACCGGTTTCGAACCGAATTAACCGTTAACCTAAAAATCAAAAAATAATTAACCGACCCCCGACTGAAAAAATTTGGTTAACCGACCGATAAACTGAATTCGGTCGGTTAACCGAATTTTTTCAGTTTTACCCGAATTTTGCACACCCCTAGTTAATCTATGAACTTATTCCTTGTCTGATATACAGTTAAAAAATTCGATTAACCTAGAATTAATATTTTCAATAATTTTTTTTAAGCACAACTTAATTTTTTTAGACATGTTTAATAACCCGAAATGAAATATACTAGATAGATTGTTTTTCATAAAAAAATGTGGGAAATAATGAGTAAACAGGGACCTACCTATCACTTAAATAGAGAATTAATCTAATTGCTTTTATTTTATTCTATTTCATTTAAGATTATATTTTCTTTTATCAAACAATCTAATTATAATAATATTTTATATTAAGTAATATATTAAATAAATTTTATAAATTAAATTAAATACTTAATTTTTTAGTACTTATTTTTTCAACACTTATTTTTTAGTAGTTAATTTTTCAATTTATCAATTTTATAAAATATTGGTCTACATTAGTTTTATAAATTGGTCTACATTAGTTTTAGAAATTGGTAATTTTTTTTTAATTTTGACCTTTGAAATCTAGGCTCAGTTGTATTATTATGACATGTATATAGGTTTGTTTATATATATATATATATGTGTGTGTGTGTGTGTTTACCTTGAAAGATGGTAATTTTGAACCTTAAATGATGTTTGAGTTTGAATGGTTACTTGTTGTGTCTATAAGTGAATATGTTGGTAATGTGTTAAGCTATAGTTGGAGTATATGAATGACAATGTTAGTAGTAAAATGTTGTGATATTTGAATGGCATTTGTAAGGGTTATTGAACATGGAATGGTATGAATGAATGATGACTTGAAATGGATATAAGAAATGGTTAAATAGGTTGAATTGATACTAGTTGTATTGATATGTTTTGATGTCTATTAGTGAAAATGTTAGATCAGTTAAGTTGAAAAGAGTTACATGAATGATTGGTATGATGTTGAATGATTCAAAAGCATATTAGTATAGATTATGTATGAATAGGTGACATGGATAAGTTTGGTGTCAAATGTGATCTTTTGGTTTAGTTAGTATTAGGAATGGTTAAATGGATGTCTTGATATATGTTTTGGATTGTTTTTGTGTAGGTTCAAGTGTGCATTTTATGCACCAAATGAGCTATTGATTTGGTTTGACACAAAATAGGTATTAAATGGCCAAATTTTACAACAAAAATAGGATTTTAGTGACGTGGAATATCCCTCGTCACAACATCGATCAATAGTTTGCGATGTCGCAACACCGTGTGGTCCGACATTGTGATGTGACAAACTATTTGGTGATGTCATGACATGGAGATAATGATGTCACAACGTCAAGTCCAAACTTTCAAAACCTTACAATTTGGTCATGATTCGTGCTCAGGTCATGAAAAAAGCTCTCGTAAGCTTGATTAAGGTTCGAATTTGATTGTATATCATAATATCTAGATGTTTATGACATGATTGAATACTTGAATGATTTATTTACGGTGAACTTGTTCTAGAATTTTAAAAATGTTACAAAAAGGTCCCAATTTAATCTCAGGTTGACTTTAAAACATTCGTATGCTCGTATAAGACCTGAAAAAGAATGTTCATGTTATTCAATGATGTATTATTGTATATTTCATGATTGATCATGATGTATTATTGTATATTTCATGATTGATCATGTGAAATGATGATTTTACTGTGAAATTATCAGTAATTGCTCTGACAACAAATTTAACATCTTGTTGCTTGAACTCAACAATCGGGTCGAATAAGGGGTGTTACAACTTATAGTATTATATTATACTTGTATACTTTAAAAAAAAAAAACTTTACACACCATCTACACTCTTTAAAAATTTAGGATTAGTTGTGCTTTGTAAGATATAAATTTTAAAATAAAAATAACATTTATTCATTTTGCAAATCTAATTTTATACTAGAGGATTATTCGTGCTTTACATTTACTAGATTATAACACACTCACAAATTCAGTGAAAGAATTAGGTAACAATTATAAAAATTGATATATAAAACAACTAGGCTTTGGCTAAAATGATAAAATTGAGATATTAAAGTTTATGGTATCTTAGGTTCAAATCTTAAGTATACTATTTTTTTTAGATTTTATTAAAAATTGAAAAAGACAAAAACACCCTCAAAGTTATATTTGTCATTTTGTATAAAGGATGAGCTTTTGATAATTTCTCAACTGAGTGATTGATGGGTGACACCAACTCAAGGGCTTAAATAATAATATAGATGCTTATTCTAATTTAGATTATTATTTAATAAATATGATGCTATTTGATAAATTTAAAAATTATGAAAAGTAAGTGTTTAAAAAATAAATATTGAAAATTTAAGTACAAAATTTAACTCAAAAATTATGTTCCATATATTACTTAAAATTAAGTACATAATAAATAAATATAAATTTTAAGTCAGGAGAAAATTTTATTTTATATTTTATTCTTAAAATTTAAACATTTTACCTTATTTTAATCAATGTTAAATTTTAAACCTGAAATCTTTATAAAATAATATAATATTAAAACAAATAAAATGCAAAGAAATTAATTGAATTTTAAATTGAAAATATTTTTTATAAGGAATAAGTAGCTCTTACTTATCAAATTTCAAAATTTTTCTTAGAAAAATTATATAAAAGTGTTTCTATTATAAATTATCAAACATACATAAAATTGTATAAAAAATCAAAATATAAAAAAAATCATTAAAATTAATAACTTTGAATTAATTTATTTTTTTCTAATTCCTTATCAAACCAAGCTTAAAATTGAATGAAAACTATATTTGCATTGGGAAAAAGACAAGGCTAAGATACTCATTCAAAACTTAGCTTTTCAATTTACTTATTAGATTGCCTACTTTATGTTTATGTGTATGAAATTTATGAAATTGTTTCCTATATATAATTTTCTTAAGAAACAAATATTTAAACTTTTGATTTTTTTCCAATTATCAAATCTCTTGCTCTATTGATAAAGTGTAAGAAAATTTCTTTTTAAATATGTTTGATCCATAATGAAAATTATTACATAATTATATTTTTCTAAAAAGTAAAAAATATGAGTAGATAGGGACATATTTATCACTTAATAAAAAATAAACTTAATGATTTTATTTCATTTTATTTGAGATTATATTATCTTTTATCAAACAATTTAATTACATTCAATATTTAATTTTAGATAAAATATCAAATATATTTTACAGCTTAAATTCAACCTTTAATTTTTTAGCACTTATTTCTTTTTTCAATTTATCAAACATAGTCTCCGTCTAAATAGTACAAATTAATACAAATAGAAGTTATATTCCAAGGGTATTTATTCAATGTTAAAAATAAAAGAATAAGCATAAAAAATATTTATTGATTGAGTCTTAGTTTGATTGACATAGGCATTATTGTCGGTGCAGGATGATGTGAGTTCGAGTACGTTGAAACACATTAATTGTCCTCCTATTTAAGGGCGAGGGAGGGGTTATATGAGATTAATGTTAAAAAAAATATTTTGTATTTTAAAACTTATTTATGGTTTATTTGGATGAAGATCCATTGGTACACAATAGTTATAACAAAGTCTTGATTTGAACAAAGAAACACATTAAATTTTCCCAAACCAACCATCAACTGATTTTTCTATTTTTAGTTACTAAAAGTTGGTGTACAACTGAAACAAACTGGGGAACTTAGTTATATGAAATGGTTTTTTCATTAAATGTAGTAATCCTTATCTATCTTTTGTGGGAAACAAAAGTATCATAAACCCCCTTACTATATCATATATTGTATTTTAGCCCTTCCACTGAAAAATTGGGTAAATTAGTTTATGCACATGAGATGAATGGGCAAAATAGTCCCTCTTATTAAAATTTGATGTTTATATATAATAAAATAGATCCTTACTCTTTTATTGGAAACAAATTAAAAAATTTTAAACTAATAAGGCTAAAGGATAAAAAAACTTGGTAACAAATTAAAAAAAATCAATTAAACCCTTTCAAAATTTAAAATTTATTAAAAAATATAAAAAATTATAAATAAAAGTTATAAAAGAAAGTTCGTACAATTTTAAATTTTTTTATTAAAAATAACAATATTGACCCATTAAAATCTAATGGTTATAAGATTTTAAAAAATTGACTCCTATTTTTTAATAGATCGATATTGTTATGTTTTAATTTTTGAAGCTTTTTTTATGAATTTTGTTTATAATTTTATGGTTTTTTTAATAATTTTAAAATTTTAAAAGGGCTTAATTGATTTTTTTTAAAATTTGTTATCAAGGCCTTCTTTACCATTACATTTATTAGTTTAAAAAATTTCTAATTTACTTCCAATAAAAAAACAGGGGTCAAATTGAATAAATATGTAAATATAAAAGATTAAATTTATTATTCTACCTTATATATAAATACCAAATTTAACGGCTATTTTGCTTATTCATCTAACGTGCATAGAATAGTTTACCTATTTTTTCTATGGAGGGGTTAAAATACAATTTATGGTATAATTCATGGGGAGTTTATTAATATTTTTATTGTCTTTTATGTAAGTTGATATTACACATCAATTATGAAATTATCAACATTGTTAATATACTGAATTGTGAGTTTACAAAAAATAATTTGATTTATAGAAAACTCAATGGATTTTATATTTTGATAGTGATGTATAAAAATTAATATTTTAGAAAGGAAAAGTGAGTTAATTGTTAGAAAAATAGGCAAAAATAATTTAAAACTTGCGCCAGAAATTTCAAACTAAAATGAAAAGTCAATTAATGCAAGGAGAGAGAAGCAAAACTACCAGAAGAGAAGAAAAGCCTTAACTGCTAATGAGAAAAGATGTGGACACGTCACCTGCCTTGCCTCCCTTAAAAGCTCCTCCTTTTCTACACCCAACCCAACACCTACATTCTACTCTCCTCCACGCGCCACTCTCCCCTTCTCTTGTCTTGTTTTTCTTTCTTTCTTTATTTTTACCCAAATTAGACGAATAATTCTTTCAATAAAAGAATACTTTAAACTTTTTTATTTATGGATTTATATGTTTACCATATTACGTCTCAGCTTAACAGTATGATTAATTAATGAAGTTTGTTGGTAAAAAGGCAATAACGGAGATTTTTTTAATAAAAATTGAGAATTTAATTAAAATTTTTAAATATTTCGAGAGATTAATAAGAATTTTTAGAAAATTCAAGAGATTTTAATTAAAATTTTCTTAAAAAATTTAAAAGCTATAACTAGAAATTTCAATATTAAAAAAAATTCAGGATTTAAAATTTTGAATTTTTTAAAAGATTGTTGGTTTTCTTGACTTTAAAATTAACATAAAAATAAAAATATTTAGTTTTATTTTGCAGGGGGTGGTAATTAATAAATAGGAAAATAAAGCAAGATCTGCTACCCTTTACAACTTGTTCAGTAGGTGAGGAATCAAGTATTAACCCAATGTATGATGACCTAATTACAAGTCTTCCAATTATCATTGATTCAGAGAAATATTGTTGAAAATGATAATCAATAACTTTTGAACTTGGCTAATCCAGTCATATTATCCTATTAATTTCAATACCTGCTAATTGTTTTTATAGGTTTTAACGTATAATATTAAAGAAAAAATTATTATATTTGAAAAATAATACACCTTGGAGTGGAACCACGTCATTAACTTAAGCTTTCACCTGTATATATCACGATCTTCTCAAAGTTATTTTAATTTCAAAATCCAAAAAAAAAAATGTGGTTTGGTTATTTCACTGCGTATATTTTTTGTTTGCATGTTAATACTAGATCCCATAATACATGCTTTTATTTATATTTTTTTGTGTTTTAATTTATGTTAAAAATTTTAAAATTTTAAATATTTATATAAAATCTTATTTTTAATAAAGTCATGATCATATCTGATTAAAAAATATCTCTTTACTAATGACACGATAATACATGAAATTTCATGCAAGAAAAACAAGAGCTATTATTAAATAAACTCTTTAGAGATATGCACCAAAATCATATATATAAGAACTAAATTAATAACTAAAAATAATATTAAAGGAGAACGTCCTTGACTCATTTACTAAATAATTATATATTAAAGTCCACTAAAGTTTAATTAAATATTTTTCTATAGATAATTTTTAATTTTTATACA
This sequence comes from Gossypium hirsutum, assembly GCF_007990345.1. NCBI lineage: Eukaryota > Viridiplantae > Streptophyta > Magnoliopsida > Malvales > Malvaceae > Gossypium > Gossypium hirsutum. The sequence goes on along the minus strand of NC_053445.1, from coordinate 42,632,515 downwards.
AAATAACTGCATACTAAATTATGATATGCTTGTTATATTTTATTGATATAATGTTCAGAATTAAGCATAATTTTTTTTCGCTCATAAATAAGAGGATAAATGTGCTTCAATATATTTAAACCCACTTCTTCATTCTTTGACAATAACATCGATAGTCGATACCAATCAAAGTAAGACTCAATCGGCAAAAATAGAATTATATAATAAATATATTTATAAAAGAATAATAAAAATAATATATAAATATTAAAATGATAAAGGTTTAGATTGAAAATTGAAAATTTAGTATATAAAATAAAACAAGAATAACACCCTCAACATAATAGAATCTATTTTATAAGATAAAGAGTTATTTGAGTCGTGAATGGTGATAGCGAATTTAAAATGGTTTAGTTGAGATCGAATGAAAATTAAAGAGACAGAATAAAAGAGAAGGAAAGAGAAAGCTGAACTGCACGCACTGAAACAGCGTGTACACAAAGTTGATAAACGAAAAGCAACTTCCTTTTAAGTACCGTTTCTCTCATTTTCTTTCCTCTGCCTGCCTTCTTAATTTCATTACTTCACTTTCTTCTTCTTCTTCTTCTCCTATCTCTCTCCTTGTCTGGAAACTGACACAAAACGCAGGCAGATGAGTCGTTTGGCCCCCTTATCAGAAGAGCCAATAAGCGAAGACGACTCTGCAAACTGCTCGAAGAAAGGCCTGTCATGGAAAAACTGGCTCAAAACTCATCTCTCCCTTGTCTTTAACAAGAAGTCTGACCTTAAAATCCTCTTAAGCGTTTTGGGTTGCCCTCTTTTCCCTGTTTCCGCCCTTTCCGAACCACCCATCAATGAGGTAAACTAACACCCTGCTTCTTTTCCTTTTTAACATTTTGCTTGAATGCATGAATTTTATTGGCATTTGGATCACTTGATATTGGATTCATGTTTTAAGGTTCTAGTCTCATTGGAGCTTGTTTTTCTGCCTCCTTTTTCTCTCTTCTTTAAAAACCATGTGTTGTAAACGAGTATTTGTTTACTCTTTAATTTGGAATCTATGAAAAGTAACCAATGGCTTTGTGTTTGTGCCTTTGTGGTAAAGTGTTACTGGCAAAGAGAACAAGGTTGGGTTGGTTTCTATAGTGCCTCTCCACTGATATGGTGGCCTCAAAGTGCCCACTGGCTTCCCACCATGAAAGCATCCAAAAGGAAAAAAAAGTAACATTTCTTTTGTGGGTCCTTTATTTTTATTTTTTAATATCAACTTGAGTTTGTGTAAAAAGCTAGGTGATTTTTTTTAATTAATCAGAAAGTCTTTCAAATATTTTATTCATTTGCTTTTTCTTTTCCTCAAAGTGAACACATTCAACATGGAATTACTTATATAAAATGTTGGATCTTGATCCTTTCAATTATCATTTCGAGGATGTTTTTGCGAGGAATCATTGTAACAGCATCCAAATTGCCTTTGGCATCCTCTAATTAATTGCTTTCTTTTTATGAATGGACCCCCTTGACTTGTTAGGTTTCAAGTATATTTTGTTTGAAGATGTAATGAAAAAAAAAGAGATTCCCAAATTTGTAGGGTCAAAGAAAATGAAAAACAATGCAGTACTGATAAGTGTGTCTAATTTTGCTCATGTATAACTTGAAATTGAAATTATTGAAGGAAATTTCAGATTCAACTCAAAATAATCATCTTTAATTAAGAATCAAAACTTTTGTCCATAACAGGTATCATCTTCAGCTCAATACATTATACAACATTTTACAGCAGCAACAGGATGCCGGAAATCGGAAGGAACAGTGAAGAACATTTTTGTGACCGGGAAAGTAACAATGGCAATGGTAGATGAGCTGGGTGCCACAGTAGGCTCGGTGGCTGGAGCTGCCGGAGTTGCGCAAAAAGGCTGTTTTGTTATGTGGCAAATGGTACCTAATAAATGGCTAATAGAATTGGTTGTGGGTGGTCACAAGGTTATAGCAGGTAGTGATGGCAATGTGGCTTGGCGGCGCACGCCTTGGCTAGGAGCACATGCAGCCAAAGGTGGTGTTCGTCCTCTACGCCGAGCTCTTCAGGCAAGTAATCTTTGTTTGATTTACTTATCTTAGCTATGGCAAAGTAGTTGTCCCTTTTCTTAGCTTAAAACTATTATTGGTCCCATTTGTTGGTATAAACAATAATTGGGGCAGGGTTCCTTTTACTTTTTTATAATTGATGAGTTAAGTTAGATCTATGGTATCTTGACTTGTGATTGTTTGAGGTGTAGTGTGACAGCTGCTTTACATGTAACTATGGATGAATTCTCAAAATGGGTTGTTTACTTATTTTCTTTGGGATTAATGTGCATGGCATCAATATATGAGTGTTGAAATCATTGTCTCAATGGCCAATCTAAACCTGTTTATTCTGTAAATGGATCTTACCTTAAACCAGATCCAGCAACCCAAGATATCGGATCTGGTTTCCCTGACACGTTCTAGGATTTGAAATCAGTTGAATTAATTTTATTATTCATTCACATTTCACCGAGTGATATTTTCCTGCTCTGAATTATGAAATATCAAAACACATTTTGCTTTGGAAGTTGAAAAGAGTACTCTATTGTTTTGGCTATCAACAACCAGTACCTAAAAGTTTCTTTTGGAGATGGTCCCATTTTATAATCAGAATATGGAATAATTCATGTAGGGACTGGACCCTATGGCAATATCAGCTGTATTTTCCTCAGCTCAGTACATGGGAGAGAAAAGAATCTCCAGCACCGATTGCTTCGTGTTGAAACTATCTGCTGATCAAGTGGACTTGGCTGATCGGAGCGATAGCACCGCGGAGATGATCAAGCATGTCATATTTGGCTACTTCAGCCAAAGAAGTGGGCTGCTGGTGTTTATAGAAGACTCTTACTTGACCAGGATTCAGTCACCTGGAACATACCCTACATATTGGGAAACCACAATGGCTACCAAAATTGAAGACTATAGGTTAGTAGAAGGTGTCATGGTCGCACATTCCGGTCAATCTAATGTCATCATCACGAGATTCGGTGACAATTTAAAGGCAGGCCTCTCTGTTACTCGCATGGAGGAGACGTGGACCATCGACGATGTTGCATTCAACGTCCCGGGACTCTCCCTCGATTGCTTCATTCCTCCAAAAGAAGTCCAGAAAGATTTCCCGGATGAGAACTTGGATTGGAGGTCGCCTTTGCATCGGTGATAAAAAGCCGATGGTACATGGTTGCTGATTGCTTTCAATTAAAAAAAAAAAACCAATGGATTTCAATGTCATTTTAACTTTTTGACTGGAGTAGGCACTCAGATTAAGCATGTATATATATAAAATCAGATTATATATATATTTGAGTCCAAGTGTTTAGGAACTATAGAAGGCTTTCACATTCATTGAACTCATTGTGGGAATCTTTTTGTATCACTAAAAAAAATAGAGAGAGTATATTTCTGCAATTCATAGTAGCTCAGATCTGTTGAATGTCACATTGTGAAGGTGACTTGCATAAACTGATTAAAAACAGTTTGCCATTAGTTTTCTTATATTTTAGTTAAAGAGTAGGTAAGAATGATTTGCATCGGGAATTTGGACATACGTTTGGTGAATCACCTGACAATCCAGCACCTAACAAAGCCTTAAGTCAATATATTAATTATTTCTTTTAGTTCATATTATTTTGTGTATGTAAGAGCATTGAAAGTAGACTTAGAACGTTGTAATCTATGAATCTGAAGCTTCCAGATAAGCTGCTGTCTTCTCTCATTCAAAACTTGGGAAAAAAAAGAAGCATTTGAAGCAGAATAAAATATATGATATGTATTTGACTTTCATATATTAATACTTCAATGTTGGTCTAGCTTATTATTAAGCAGCGGAAGGTGCAATAAGTTTTTACTATCATTGAGTTTATATTTGGTTGGGAATTTTTTATATGGTTTTATGCAGTAAATTTGTGAGGGGTAAATGTAAAGGATTAATGGGTCATCTTTCCATTTAGATCAAAACAAATTTGGGAATTATGATAAGTGATATGGGCGAATATTTGGCCACTGAAATTAATCTCTTCAACCTCACTTAATCTCCTACACATCGGAACATTGTTCATTATCACAAACATTTCATCACTGCAAAACATTGTAAAGCCCAAAATCTGCCCGGGCCCATACCAGCAAACCCCCCCACTTGCCCACTTGCGCCGTTGCCCCATGTGCGCAACCACTCAACCTTGCACGCCTCTGCTCCGCGCCAGCCTCCACGCATGCCCATCACCGTCTGCACCCCATGCCTCTGTCACCTCCATCGTGCCCATCCCATGCAAAGAGACAAAACAGAAACAATAGGAAATTAGATGAAAATGGGTTATAAAAACCCGAATCAAAAATTGTACGGGGGGCTTTTTTTTTTCTTTCTTCTTCTTTTCTACTTTGTAAACACTAAAGAGAAATTTACAGTCTTCAATAAACAGATAGCAGTGATTGTTAAAAACAAAAAGAAAAAACAAAAGGTTGTATTTTTTTCTTTGTTCCTTTCGATTTTTACATACATATACATATATTTCTTTATTTTCTATCTATTTAACATAAAAATATACAACAAATAAAAAAAACAAAAAATAAATTTTTTACCTTTTCCGGCCACCGCGTGCGGTGGCCGGCGCCGGCGAGCCTCCGGTGGCCATCCGGTGACCGGCCCCCCTGGCCGGATTTTCCTTCCCCCTCCCTTCTCTCTTCCTTCTCTCTTCCCTCTCTCTTCTTTTTTTTTCTTTCCCTCTCCCCAAATGATTTTTTTGGTTAGTTTAGGCCTTATATAGCCCTCCAAAACGACGTCGTTTTGGGGGGCTACACTTAAGCCCCAAAACGACGTCGTTTTGGCCATGCCCGACCCATCCGACCCGACCCGCTAGAGGATCCGCGTGTTTTCGTTTGAATGGGATATTTTTGCGTGCAGTCCTTCCGCTTTTCTGATGCTTCACAATTAAGTTTCTTATAGTTTTTAATTTGGCCCTATAATTTCTCGCGTTTTTCGATTTAGTCCCCGCCAATGTGCTGCGTTTTAATGGAAAGGAATAATTGTTGTTTCGGTCCCTCAACGTTTCACGCGCGTACAATTAAGTCCCTTTTCTTTGTTTTCATTTCAAATTGGCCCCACAACTTTGTTTTTGATTCAATTTTAGTCCCTTTTTTCGTTTATTTTTATATCTTTATTAAATATCCTTGTTATTTTTATATTATTAGTATTATTAGTATTAGTATTACTATTATGTATTAGTATATATTTTTATTATGTACCTGTATACATATATATATTTTCATATTTAATATTTTTATTTCATTTTTATTCTAATATTTTATTAATCTTATGTTTGTTTCTTTTATATTCCAATGTTATCATTATTATTATTATTATTATTATTTTTATTAGTTTATGCTTTGTTATATATTTATATATTTATAATACGTATATATACTTGACATATTTGTATATACCTCGGTAATATTATTACTAGTTTTTAATATACGCATATATTACCTAAATATTTTAGTATTATGTATATTCTTCATGTATTATATATGTGTTCTTAATACTATACTTTATTTGTGTCATGTTTTTTATGTCGTATTATTATATTTTAATATTATATTATATAATTATATATACATATATCTTTTATATATATTATCATTGTATATATTTTAATATTATTAGTTATATTTTACACTATTATATATATTTTTCTAATATTATATTGTATATACTGTCGTTTATATATATATGTGTATGTATTTATGTAGTGTAGAAAATAGTTTTATTATCATTCTTATCATTTCTAAGGTATGCATATACTATATATGTTCTATGTATGTTATATGGATTTTTAATATCGCTAAATATATATGTCATCATCTTATATATTATTTATATTAAAATATTTTAATATTCATAATTTCAAATTGTTGATACATTTTTATAATATATTTACGTACATACTTTTCATTTATTATAAATATACTTTTTTATATTTTTATATCTCATATTTTTATGTATACATAGGTATAAGCATAAATACATACATCTTAATTCATATATATGTATATATACGTACTTATACATACTTAAATATATTTTTCATATTTCATAATTCTTATATACTTACATATATTTATGCATATTTTACATCATATACATACTTATATATATTCTTTATATTCTTAAAAATGCTTTTTGTATATTTCACATATTTTATAATTCACATACATATATTTTATATTATCACAATTTGTAAATATATATAAACACATTTACATTTTTATTTTTATAATACTTACCGATTTTATATATATGTATATATTTATCTATGTTTCATATTCTATAATTTATATGCATTTCTTATTTTATGGCTTTAAATTATACATGCATATACTTTTTTACATAAGTGTATTTATTGTCATCATTGTTATTTGGTGTTTGTTTATTTATTCGTGTACACTTGTGCTTTTTTTAAATGTTAGTTCTATTTATTTATTTGTATGCTTTGTTTATGTAATCGCCTCGTCATTTCATTTTGCCTATTGCATTGTTGTTACTCACTTTACTTTGCTCACATTGTCGTATTCGTTATTGTTTTGTCAAGCATTGACACTAAACACCAAAAGGAAAATTTTTCTAAATAAGGCAATATTTCGCGTTTGGAAACTCGAGAAAACGTGCCCTAACGTGCTGGGTTTCGATTTCTCGTTTGACTAAATAGCCAAATATCCTCTTAAAGCTTCAAAGTATGGTTTCATTAAACTATAAGGTGATCTTGGTTTCGATGGTTTAGAGTATCGTGTCCTAACGTGCTGGATGTGATATTCCTTCGGAACAAGAGAATCTTATGTTTCAATTCACGATATCAGATTTTCTTTTAAGGATCGTATTTTTTAAAACTCTTCAAATTTTCAATTTTCGACACTAAGACACTAATTAATCAACTAGGTACCAATTTTGGGCGTATCGAGGGTGCTAATCCTTCCTCGTGCGTAACCGGCTCCCGAACTCATTTTTCTGAATTTCGTAGACCAAAATCGTTGTTTTAATAAAATTAAATCATTTATTAAAAACAACCACTTTTTGAGGTGACCCGATCACACCTCGTCAAAAAAGGATTGGTGGCGACTCCCGTTTTCATTCTTTTTTTTTAAATCCAAGTCGACCCCGTTTTCATCAAAAAAATGGTGTCAACAAACATAATTCTACAGGTTGTAATATTGGTAAGATTGATTGGGTTATTTCTCAGGTTATACCTGAACAAACAGTTACTCAATTATTTAGTGGGATCATGTTATTGATTGTTGAATCATGAAAGGAAGTTCAGGCTCTAGATTGATGGCTTGAATTATTCCTATTAAAAGGCACGTATAACAGCCTTTATAGAATTGATTTATGAGAAAGCATGAAAAGTTATATTATCTGATTCGGAACCTTCTATTATTGAAACAAACAACATGGTGAATTGAGGAAGACAGACCACCAAGATTTTAGGTGCCTCTCCAAGCGTTTTCTTACTTGTGAGGCTTGGACAATACTTCAAACCACAATGGAGGAATCACTAGTGTGAAACAATCAAAACTACAAATGTTTGAGGATGAATCCTTTATAACTTTTAAGCAAATTTACATCACATATCTAATCAATCTTTTATCCTTAACAAGGCGTATTCGAATGTTAAGTTGATGTGCAAGGTTTTAAGATAAATCCCAGAAAAATTAGCATGAGAGATGAAACTTATGGTCTTCGGTTTCCATCGTTCAATCAATGTAGACATTAATGATGACACAAAAATAATTTTTTCAACTTAACAAGCATTATAAAAAGTGATTTTCTTTGATTGAAGAATGATTCTATCATCAAACAAATCTAAACTCATTACCGCGAGTTCAAGCTACAAAACAATACTCAAATGTTGTTGTATTCTTGGCAACATGTCCTTGTTCAAATATCTCAATAAATCAACCACGATTATAATATGCTTGGAAATTGAAATTTTGAGATACTTGCCAATGTAAGCTTCAGTATAATGCAAAAGATTTTCTTTGGTTTTCTATGAAAAATTAACAATTTTGACTGCTTATTATAGGTTTTAAAATTAGGGTTCTGTTAGGGGTTTTGACACCCATACATATGTCTGACTTCCATTTAAGTTTTTTCGTAAATATATTTTCAAATATGTTATAATTTAAAAAAAAAACTATTAATCATAACTCAACACTAATGGATGTTATATTCCGAGTTAAATGTAATCTTTCATCATTTCAAAATTTAATTTATATTATTACTGTTTAAATTTTAAATGTCACCCACAAAATATTTGACACCAAAAATTATTAAGATACTACAATCGTATTATAATAATTATATTGATTCCAATTAATTGCAAATAACTTAACAACATAAACATCTTTACTAAACTCGACATCAATGAGTTTTAAAGTATCCTCCATAAATAAATATCACGAGAAATAGCCCTTTTACAAACTTATACTAATAAATAATATTAAAATTTGCTATTATGAAGTTTAAAAACACACACCATATTATACTATATATATTGCAGATAAAATATGTACATCATAGTCGGACATATTGTTCATAAATTTGAAGTTTAATTTATATATTTTTATTTTTTAGATTTCAAAATTTATATTTATTTATTAACATTGTTAATTTTTAGAATTAAAAGTGAAATGATTAAATTTTAAATTTATTAAAATTAAGAGGACTTATGACAAATTTTAACCATGTAAATTCACAAACTAAAAACCAGAGAAGGAAAATGTGCAGTAGGGGATTGTTACAGATGGTACAGAAAGTAGGTTGAAGAAGGTCATGTTGTTTGGTCAATGGAATCCATAGCCATGGCGTTGAGAAAAGGAGCAGTATAAGTAGAAAGGCGATTGTTCACAGATACATTACAATTTACAACCATAGCCATTTCCTCTCGCCATTTCTCTTAATCTCAGTCTCTTTTGAGGTTCAAAGTTCAAACAACACATAAGAATGTCGCCTTTGGCTTTTGTTTTGACTTTGAGCTGTTATAGACGTTGGCCATCCCGCTTCAGCACCCCCTATTCTCACAACCTTCTCGTTTTATTCTCTTCAACCGCCACCACCATTACCCCACCTAACGGAAACGAGTCGCCGTCGAGTGGACCCGCTCCGCCTCCTATCCGAGTCGCACTAACCGAGTCAACAGGTCGAGCCGTGTTCGCCACTCGGAGAATTGGTGCTGGAGACACCATCCACACTGCTAAACCCATCGTATCTCATCCTTCTCTCTCTGCCATTACCACTGTCTGTTACTTTTGCCTCAAAAAGATCAACGCTGTTACTGCGTCTCAATCTCAAGGCGTTTACTTTTGCTCTGAAAATTGCAAAGAGAGCTCCAAGGTTAAATGGGTTTGCTCTTATTGTTGTTGTTCTTATCTGGGATTTTGATATAGTAACCAATTAGTTGATGATTGAGTCTGGGCAAGTCTTTTGAGTTGGGGAGCCTATCAAATGTTTGATTATTTAGCTTCAAGAATCAAAGCTAATCAGAAGTTGGAAACTTAAAGAATGAAAATTCAAATTGTACTAATTTTATTTTGTTTTAAACTTTGGAGTATGAAATTAAATAACGATATATTCCAAAAACAATTAAGTATGCTTCTTTTTGGTCTTATGCTATTAATTTGGGGTTTACTTGACATTGATTTTAGGTTTTTTATGATGTGGAGGAGAAAGCAGATTGGCTAGCTTTTGATGATTATTGCAGGTAAGAAAGTTTGCTTACTGTTCACTAGAGTGTCACTTAGATTTCCTTCATTTTGTATATGCATTGTATGCTTCATTTCTTTGTTTTTTCTTGTTTTCCCTTAGATTGAATAATTTTCCAGTAATCACTTTGCTGGGTTAGGCCATGAAAAGTTGAAAAATGTTCTGTTTATAGAAGACTGGGGTTTAGGGTTTAAGGATTTTAATAATTTAACAAACTAGCAACATCCCATGGGGAGTTGATTTCAGCAAGATTCTTGTTATGAATGGGATTAAAAGGGAAAGATATAGTGATTCCAGTGGATTTTTACAAGGTTTTAGGATTGATTTGATAGAATTAGAGTGGTTGAGGGAGAGAGTGCAAGATATTCTTGCCTTGATTTGTTTTATATTCCTCTCTGTTAAATTCAATGCCCTGAATTTGCTTATTTTCGTCCCAAGGAGGTTTCAGGCTGATCATTGCAATCTGCTCTGCAATCATTCCATTAAATAATTTACTATATATATTCATGCTATCTTCTACCATTAAAAAGAACAATTTCCCATTTTTTTTGTCTTTTGGGCATCCAGCTCTTCCCTTTTTCTTATAATTGTTCTAATGCTTAAAATGCAACATTAAAAGATGGCAGCAGTGTTTTTGAGGACACAGAAGTTTACGTACAATGATACATATTATACAGTAAATTTATTTTGGTGTGCTGTTTCCACACTTTCTTCTGAAAGGTGTATTAGATTTACTTTTATCTGAAAGAAGAAAATTTTCTATCTAGAAAGTGTTATTCAAATGAATGTTTCTACAATATATTTCTTCGTTAAGTATTTCTTGTTTGTTGTGCTTAGAAGTTAGAACCCTGCTATTCACGCTGGAGATAAACCCTAAAGCATGATATGATATATCATAGCATTTACTTTCTTATTTCCAATTTTCTCTTTGTTAAGGACCCAAGGCCTGAAATATCCCCTTTTGGTAAAGCGGTTAGCTTGTATGGTTATATCAGGAGCTGCACCTGCTGGTATTCTCGACATACTTCAACCAGCTAACTTAACTCAAGGGATGATTTTAAAGGTGAGAAACATCCATCTATTTTGTAACAATGGTGATTTTGTTGATGTCCAAATGACAAGCATATTACTGGCAGATCAACTACTGTAGTAGCATATTTGTTAACTGGTTACTAGTCCATCAAAACGATTAAAATTGCTTTGAAAAGCTATTGTTCTTTCCTTCCTAAACAAACTAATTATCCATGTTTTTTTCTATTTTTAGTGCTTCCTTTTCCTTCATCCTTCAAGGAGATTCTGATATTTCTTTCTTTCTGGCCATCTCTGTTGTTTCCAACTTCATTGTGAATAGGACTCTTTTTGAGATCATCCTATCTTGAGATCATTCTATCTTGATCCATATATACTACAAAATGGTTAACAGGTATGTACTAATTTTTATGTGTGCATTGATAATTTCAGATGGAAGAGGGATTCCATTTGCTAAGAAATGCTTTGGTGAAGGCAAATATTGGAGATGAACATATGTCTTGTATCCTCCACTTATAAGAATACATGAGAATCTTTTCCTGTATGTCTTTATTTACATGATCCTATGCTAATTGTCTTCTTAGAGAACAGTTTTCTTTGACAGCAGGAAGTCTTAACGAAACAATGGTACACTGATGTGCTTGCACGAATTCGTATCAATGCATTCCGTATTGAATTGGCTGCAGGTGTATATGAAGATCTTCTTTCATTAGCTTCAGCCTCCATCAAAGCTGAAGCTGCAGTTGGAAATGCTATTTACATGCTTCCATCCTTTTACAACCATGATTGTGGTAAGTTTTCTTGTTTCTCTACTGGTGATTATTGTTTACCATGGTTACTTATCGAAGTAAGGACGAGCTTTTTTCACTTATTTTAAGGAAAATGTCTATTGATAGGGATAGATAATTAGTAAGTATCACTCTCTCAACTATAACCTTAATTCTGCCGGTTGGATTTTATGAAATGTTGCCACTGTCTCTTCTAGGAGGTCCGAAGTTCAATAACCTTCATATCAATTTGACTATCAAAAAGGGGTAAAAGAGCTTGGGATAATGAATATGTAATGAGGTCAAATAAATAGAAATGAAGCCTCTTTTAAAGTTTATTCAAACAAAAGACCTTAAATGTGGTATGTGAATCAGAGTGAAGGTATATTGTTGTCGTGAGATGGTTAGTGGTGTTTAAAAACAAAATTTGCTAATATTGAATTACAGATCCAAACACACACATTGTTTGGATAGAGAATGCTGATGCAAAATTGAAGGCGCTCCGTGACATTGATGAAGGTACGCCTTCTACTGCTGGCTTTTGATATTTCTTTCTATCCTGGTCATTGGAAGTCATTTAGTTGTCTTGACTAATGGATCCAAAAAACTGCACCAAAGGTATCCCGATGTTATGATTGAAATTGGTGGTTGGGAATGTTGTAGGTGAAGAGCTTCAGATATGCTACATTGATGCCAGTATGAGTTATGATGCCAGAGAAAGTCTCTTGTCTCAAGGTTTTGGTTTCAAATGCAATTGTCTGAGATGCATGTCTGGTGATTAAGAGATCTATGATGTTCAGTCTCCTAGGATTATAAGGATGTACTGTATTTGTATGTCAATAGTTTCTTCGACATTCGTAAGAGGTGGTAAAAGAACATAGTCCCATTTTGGTAGAAGGCTGCTTGTAATTTAGGAGCTTTTTTAGTAGTACCTAAATTGAAACAATAAATATGCAAGTTCCAAAGGAAAGAAAATGGTGGAACCTGAGTTCATTATTCAGGGTGCTGGATGGGTTTGATATATAGAACTGGAAGTGGGTCAGTCAGATTTGAGAGCCCAAATTACTTTTCAGTAATAATATTTAGATCTGCTATTTCCTTTGTAATAATGTTTGACTAGAGTGCGGCCTATATAATTTTGATTACATAGACATAATTAATTATTTTATATTTTATAAATGATGTGAGGTCAGTGGAGGACAACATTATATAAAATCAATTTTCTTACTAATATTTATTCATTATAATTATTTATATTTGGTTCATTAGTTAATTTTTTATTTCTTTCCGGGTGTGTGTTATTTTATAATATCATAATCATACCTATGTGAATAATTTGTATTATATATATATTGATGCATTCTTGTATTAATGCCCAATTCATTTTACTTTTCTATTATATCATGTTTTATATTGTGCTTTAGTTAATAATTTGAATTACATAATTTTGGGAAAAAATGTATGTATCTGTATCAGGTTAGTGTTATTATTGTAACGTATCCATTAAAAGATATACGAAAAACAATCTACACCTATATATCAAAACTATCCCGTTGAGGGGTTTTTTTTTCATTTCATTGTTTTCTTGGAAAATTACGGAATAGGTATACCAATTAAAAGTATTTACTTTTTTAACATCATCATAATAAATAATTGTTAATAAAGATTTTAAATATTATATTATAGTTGATTCTAAGTCAAATTCAAAACATCGAACTTGAGCTTCAACTCGCTTAGACTCAATTTGTCCAAATGGTTCATTCCATTGTTTAAAAAGTAAAGGAAATATGTAGAACAGGTTATTAAAACTATTATATATTTATATATATGATTAATGTACACTTTAGTCCCTAAAGTATATTATTTTTCTTATTTGGTCCTTAAACTTTTTTTAGCTTACTTTAGTCCTTAACATTATCAGATTTTTTCAATTTAATCCTTTAAACGCTAAAAACTAATGTTAGGATATTCAACCAATCATATGATGACATGATGTCATAATGATATCATCCGAAAAACTTAAAAATCTTTAAAAAATACAAAAAAATTATAAAAAGTCCTAAAAATGTTAAAATTATATAAAAAATTAATTTCTTTTAAAATATTACAAATTTTAATATTTTTAAAATTTTCTAAATCACATCTACTAAAGCTTGAACATGAGATTGTTGTCTCTCGGAAGAATATCACTTTCGATAATTGTTTTATGATTCAATCGATCAAAATTTATAATTAACATCTATTTTTAAGTGATAAATTTGGATAAATTTTTTTTCAAATTATTTAAACAATAAAAAATAATGTTATTTTAATTCAAATAATATTTTTTTAATTATTCCAAATAATTTTTTACTGTATTGATTTGTCTCTAAACCAATATCTTATATTCCCAAATAATTTTTTTAAAAGTGAAATGTATATCTAAATATTAACATACGCATCCCTTGCCTCAAATATTTTTTAAATTCTTAATATTTATGATCACAATTACAAATCAAATGCCCGCATATATCCGAATATGCCTTCATTCTCCCTAAGTCTATCACTATTATCAAGCGTTTGACCATTCTAAAGAACTACGGTACAAACCAAAGAAAACGTGTGCACGATAATGGATGAAGGAAGCTTAATCCAGACATTAAATAGGGAGTTGAGTCAAATAAACATGATACCAATATTGTAGAAAAAGTACTAAAAGTTGATGTATTTCGAAATATTAAAAATTTGATATAAAAAGTGATTCAATTTTTATTAAAGTAATTTTAAAATGCAATTTTTATAATAAAAAAATATCGGATTTTTAACTAAATACAATTTTATATCAAAAGTTTAATATTTTAAATGTGTTTAGTGAATGTATACTTTATTCCAAGATACAAGTTTTTTTACTATTTTTACATTTTTTTAAAATTTTACAATATTTTATAGTTTCTATTATATTTTAAATTCTTAAAAAAATATAACATATTGTAATTTAAAAAAAAATTATTTTTAAAATATTGTTTACGCTTTTTTGTGTTGATGAATTCAATGAGATGTGGCAATTAATGATTAACCGGATATCCCGACAGTTTTTTTTTTTAATGTTGAAAAGACAAAACCAAGCACTCGGGACTAACCGGGAACATTTGATATAGTTAGAGGAAAAATGATATGCTTTAGCGGCATTAAGCCATAGCCTGAATCTGTGGGCAGTTGTAATACGGAAGAGAAAGAAAAATAGAAATTTGAGGATTTAAATTTCATAACTTGTTGAATTTAAAAGTAAGGGTTTTCAACAAAGCATGTAGGGATAGGGATGATCCCAATCTACTTTCCCACACCCTTTCTTTCCATACATATTTAAATCCGAAGTAGCAAAGATGAAGAAATAAAGAAGTCCCCGCCATGTTAGCCTCCTTGATAAGAAGCGTGATTTTTTTTTTTTTTGTTGTTGTTGAAAGAAATGGCATAAAGAGAGCCTTTGCATGAGAAGTGTCTTTAAATAACATGAAAAAGAAAATTAATATTAAACTATACCTAATTCTCATCTCATTCCTCCCTTAAATTCACCCCATTCTGCTTCTTTCTTTTATAATACTCCTTTCAATCTCATATTTATGATCCCAAACCCAACTTTTTCCTTTTTGCTCCATTAAATATTTGAATTATTTTTGGTGTTGTTGTGGTTTCTTTGGTTAGTTTACTAGTGTTAAGTTGTTAAGCCAACCATTTTATTTTGAACCAACCAAAAATGCTTTAATTTGTTGATCATACATTTCTTTCTTCTCAACTTCTCCTTTTTCTTGGAACTTGATGGGGGCCTTGTTCCTCAATTGTTTCTCTGTATCACCAACTGCTTTCAATAAAGGTGGGTCGTGGAGGAAGAAGCGCAGCAACTGTAGCAGTTTCGTACATTGCCAAGGGAGTAGTGGGAAAGCAATCAAAACTGCTGGGGTTTCTTCTGTTGTGAAGGAAAGGTCCAAAATGGTTAATGGTGGTGATCGTAGTGCGGCGCTTATGGATGCTGGAGGCCTAATTGTGTCGCCAAATCAAGCTGATATTGCAGTTAAAGATTTGGTGCCTTATGGTGGATCAACTACTAGCTTAGTGGAGTTGCAAGATGGTATTGGCATTGTCAAGTTCCTTAGAGGGAAGGAGTTTTTCATTACTGGTTCTACAGGATTTCTTGCCAAAGGTACGTACCTGTTTTTTTTCCCCGACCGGGCCGGGCCAAACATAGACTTAGATAAGAAAAATAACATGTTTTCAATGTTTGTTTTCTTATATTAATTATACGCAGTTCTTATTGAGAAGATTTTACGAACTGTGCCTGATGTTGGGAAGATATTTGTGTTGGTGAAGGCTAAAAGCAAAGAAGCAGCAATGGAAAGATTGAAAACTGAAGTATGTTATGTAGAGTTTTGTCTTGCTTGCTTTATATAACATGTTTGAACCAATATTCTTTTTCCTGCTATTGAATCAAACTTTAGTCTTTGGCTTTGGTTTTGGTTTTGTTTTAGATAATAAATGCAGAGCTTTTCAACTGTCTACAACAAACATATGGGAATAGTTACCAAAGTTTCATGTTGAGCAAACTTGTCCCTGTGGTAGGAAATGTTTGTGAATCTGATCTTGGATTGGATGATGAATTAGCTGACTTGATTTCAAAAGAAGTCGACATTATTGTGAATTCTGCAGCTAATACAACTTTTGATGAAAGGTTGCTTACTTTTATTATTAAATTTAAAATAAGATTGTGAAACCTTTAAGATTGTAAAATTTAATTGAAAACAATTTGCAGATATGATGTGGCCATAGATATAAATACAAAAGGAGCATCCCATCTCATGGGCTTTGCCAAGAAGTGCAAGAAACTTAAACTCTTTTTGCAAGTGTCAACAGGCAAGCAATTAAACCCAACATTTATACACATATATAATTTGAAGGACATGTAGATTTTAGCTGATAAGCAGAATATTACATGTGCAGCATATGTGAATGGCCAAAGACAAGGAAGAGTGATGGAAAAGCCATTTGACATAGGAGATTGTATTGCAAGGGAAAATTTAATTGCTGAAACCACGCCAAGATCTATACCCGAGTTAGATATCGAAGAAGAGTTCGTATTGGCTCGTGATACCAAGGAAGGTTGTCACGAAAGTGAATTGGCTCAGAAAATGAAAGAATTGGGTCTACAAAGGTGAGTATTCTCATTCTCTTCTTTCCATAGTGGTTTTCTTTAAGCTTGTGAATGTGCACAATATATCATGAACATTTGGAATCATACTCGTAACTTAGAAAGTTTAATATTGCAAATCATTACTTGTCTGCTCCTCTGTGATTGGTATTACTTTTCTGTTTCTTTTATGCATTGACGTGATGATTTAACAACTGATCAGGGCTAGAAAATATGGATGGCAAGACACCTATGTGTTCACAAAGGCTATGGGAGAGATGATGATCAATAATATGAGAGGAGAAATACCGGTAGTGATAATACGACCGAGTGTCATTGAGAGCACTTGCAAAGAACCATTTCCTGGATGGATGGAAGGAAATAGGTATCTCTTGCTTTAAGTTCATATATATAATGCAATTGTTTCTAGCAAAAAATTTGAGCGTTGCGGTTTTGTTTCTATCTTAGGATGATGGACCCAATAGTATTATGCTATGGGAAAGGGCAGCTAACAGGTTTCTTGGTTGATCCGAATGGAGTTCTTGATGTTGTAAGCTATTGTTGTCTGATTTATTCATAAATTCTGATACATTGTATTTGATGAACTAACAATAGCGA
This sequence comes from Gossypium hirsutum, assembly GCF_007990345.1. NCBI lineage: Eukaryota > Viridiplantae > Streptophyta > Magnoliopsida > Malvales > Malvaceae > Gossypium > Gossypium hirsutum. The sequence continues at coordinate 42,615,153 of NC_053445.1, read as the reverse complement.
AACCTCGGAGTACAGGTTCCAGCAGATATGGTAGTGAATGCAACCTTGGCAGCCATTGCAAGACATGGAATGACCCCAAAACAAGATATTAACATCTACCACATCGCATCATCAGTTGTAAATCCACTGGTTTTCCAGGATTTAGCCAGAATGCTCCATGAGCACTACAATTCAAGGCCTTTTCTCGACTCGAAGGGTACCCCAATCCACGTTCCGTCAATGAAGCTGTTCAGTTCCATGGAGGATTTCTCAGCTCACCTCTGGAGAGATGCTGTGCACCGAACTGGATTGCCAGCATTGGCATCTTGGAGCGGAAAACTGTCGCTGAAGCTCCAAGCGGTGTGCAGGAAGTCGGTGGAGCAAGCAAAGTACTTGGCTAACATATATGAGCCATACACATTCTATGGTGGAAGGTAAGTCAATTTTTGCATTAAATCTCAGTTTCAGCCATGGATTTCTCATTTGCATATAATCTTCAAATCTGGGTCAACTGACAGAAAAAAAACATTAAATCAAACAAATGTTAGGTTTGACAACAGCAACACCAAGAGACTACTGGAGACCATGTCTGAAGAAGAGAAGGTAAGCTTTGGATTTGATGTGGAAACCATAGATTGGAAAGATTATATAAAAAATGTGCATATTCCTGGGTTAAGGAGGCATGTAATGAAGGGCAGAGGGATGTGCTCTTCACCTATTAGCTAGATTTTACAATAATTATGTATGAAATAAATGCTTATACATTTTCTTTATGTTACAAAAAACCAAAGAAGGCAGAGAAGTCTAGCCTTCTTATTTGTGATGTAATTTAACTCTCTTGGGGGGTTTTATTAGTAAAGTTCATCTTTCTCTTCTTCTTCCTTATATATATATATATTAATCCATCCAACGACACAATCAAACAAAATAGCTAATAAAATCCATCGCAACAGTGAATCAAATCCTACTTTTCAGTTACAAAATAAACATAATTTTCTTTACTGTACAATCACCACCTATACCAATCTTCCACACAAATGCAATTAATATAAAAGATTCAATCAAAGGGAAATAAAAACAAATGATTTTGGATGATTATTTTCTAAATCTTACTTGTGTTGGGGTAAGGACTTAAAGCTGGAGAAGCAAACGCGAGGAAATCAGAATCATGTTCCAAAATATCCACTGCTTTTGCATCTAAAGTAATCACGGCTTCAATGGCTTTACCCTAGTCAATCGCTTTTAAAACGAAGGCATTGGCGAAGGGATAATAGCGACTCTCACTCCACCCCACACTCGACGAAGTTGGCTATCCCCACCGAAGTCAGCTTCGTTTCCGTCGAGAGTATTCAACTTCAACCAACTGGTGCAATCGAAGAACTCCTCTTCGCCTTGTGGGGCAATGTCCGCCGCCTGATTGTGTTGAACCGTCATGAATTTCAACGCGTCCCCACTTTGCAATACGGAAACTTAATTGTTGAAAATGTCCATTGCTTCTCTCACCAACTCTATGTCTCTTTCAGTCGAGTTATATGTCCAAATGGCGGCGCAATACAGGGTCGGTTAATCTCGGCTTCATTCTAGTTAGTAAATTCACTGACTGGGTTAAGACTGACGGTTTTGAACGTCCCGATCCGGCTCTAGAAGCCGACATGCAGGGCGAAGTCAGAATATTTTTTCGGGTGAACGAGATTTTAATTTTCTATAGTCTATATCTTATCATTTTTAAAGGATTAAATTGAATTTTTATAATTTTAGAGGTGGGCAAAGTTTAATTTTACATTTACTAATTTTAAATTTTAAATTTTTTTAAATGGCATAAATAGTAAAATTTCATTTTAAGGGTGGCTAGGGCCCTGCCAGCCCCCCTAGATTCGCCTTTGCTAACATGACGTATTTCTATAGAAATGCAGTGATAGTTACGATTCAAGTGGGATGCTCGAGACGTTTGCTTTTGGCCTTGAGCTTTAGAGTGGCCGTGGCACGGTCACTGAACATGAATCTCCTTGTGGTATGTCACCGTTATTGGAACCAAAGGCTTTCGATTAAAGGTAAGTAATTTTGTGGGGTAGACTCCAGCGGCAGAAACAACCGTGATCCCGCATCTAACATATATGGGTTTGTAATTCACCATTGGAGCCTCGATTGAAAGCCGCCCAACTTTTGAAGAAAGCCGAAACCGTTATCGCATCGACGCCCTTATGGGAACCACACAAGGCAATGGCGATCCCGACACAGTCGAAGGTGTTGACTTGGATGGCAATATGGGGTGATGTTGAAGTTGGGATACTACAAAAGCTTTGGCATGGAAGCAATTGGTTCAACGACTCTAGCACCGTTTGGGCCATGCAATTGGCTAAGCAACCCTTGACCCTAGCTTCAACATACGACACTCCTTTGTCGTAGGAACCGATGTAAAGGTTGTCGATTATCCGACCAGACAAAGGGTGTATTTAGTATTACTTCTAATAAGCACTTTTGGGATTAAAAACACTTTTGAGACAAAAAATATTCCTAAACAAGTTATTTTTTGGAGAAAAAGTACTTTTTTAAGTAAAAAATTAGCCCAAAGCACTTTTTTAGGAAGCTAAATATTTCAACTTCTCCCTAAAAGTGTGTTTTTCCAAAAGCACTTTTGAGCCATTTAGAGTATGAATTAGGGTCTTTGGGATGGAGAAACCCCAAATTCTATGGCTTCCTAATCTTGGATAGGGTCGAATTTTTTTTAAAAATCGATTTCGGATGGGTGAAATTATAAAAATAGTCTCGTCAAGTTGAGTTTGAAAAGTAAATTAATCTAATTTTGAGATATTTACAAAAATGACTTTCAATAAATAAAAAATAAATATAGTAAGATTTAAGTTTAAACTCAAAAAATTTAATTTTATTTGCTTCAAAATAAAAAAATAAAAGAGTTAAAATGTAATCTTATTTGTTTTTTTTTAAAAAGAACAATTAAATTAAACTTGAGGCGAGGTGAAACCGAGTCAAGTCTTCTATTAAATTTTGAGTTTCGGTTCAAGGTGAATTTTATTTTCTTAAGAGTCGGAGTTGGGGTGAATTGATCAAGCTTTTGGTTGGGGTTGGGGTGGGAAAAAATTTACCCCGTCTCGTTGCCATCCTAGTATGAATGCACATCTCCAAGTCAACATGCCCTGTTAACACACTTAATTTTTTAATTCTTTTGCTGATGTAGCATGGCATGTCAATATTGTTAACGGTCAAATTGATCAATTGACGATTCTTGTTAACGAAACGACTAATTGATTTTTTTTGTGTCATTAAGGACTAAATAGGATGAATTTTTTTTTAAGTGCTTAATTGCTTTTCTAATTTTTTACTAAAGTTTTTTTTTTTTGACCTTTAAGCGATTTATTTATATAAATAGGTATTGCTTAAAAGATTTTGGTGTACTTTGAAAGGGATAATTATTTTATATATGAAGATTTCTTAACTTTGTTTGCGGACTATTAATATTCCTCAAAATTTTCAATAAAATGATGCAACTTTTTTTCCTTTAAAAAATTTGTAAAGTTAGACATCATGAGTGCATGGACAATTTATGAGCAATTTAACTTTTCATCATTTATCAAACTAAAATGGTTAAAACCCTAAACCAAAACTAAAGCGAAGCCAGAATCGTTTTTCAGAACACCAAAATCAAAATTGTTAAGAAGACAAAAGAAGAAAAAATAAAAACAGGACATGCTTTCATTAACTTACTAAATCCAAATCAAACATGTAGTTTCACAATTTTAAGTAAAAATAATCTATCATTTGTCTTTATATTATTCTACCATATGTAATTATTTATTAATTAAAGCTAAACTCCTTATTAATATATGGAATAAAAGAAATTCGCTAGTAATCTTATACAAAACTAAAAATTAATAAATTATATTTTTTAATAATTTTTTGGCAAAGTTCTAAGATTCTCCACTTTTTTATTTTTATGTTTTGAAAAAGTATTTTCAAAAATTACAAATCTAATCATTTAAGTACACTGTGATTTGAATATAAGTCATACTTTGAATATACCAATAAATTTTTAAAAAAAAATGTATAGGTAATTTAAACATATGTAAGATTACTACATTAAATTTAACTTGAATTTTTTTTAATTTTTTAAAAAATAATATTATGTTGAAAAATGAAAACATGATATTATCTAATAAAAAGTGAAAAAAATTAATTAATATATGAACTTTTAAAGTATTAAATTTATTTACTTTTTTTACACAGCGTATAGATTTCAAAATAAAATTGATTTTTTTTAAAAATCCCAACTATATTTTGTTTAAATTAATTATTGCCACATGCCACGTGGCCGAAGACGATGTCACACACGAGTTAATTTTATTTGGTTTTCTTGCGAAAAGGAAGAATTTTAGAGAAAATAAAGAAAAAATAATAAAAATGAAAAGATGTGCCCATTAACGGCTTAATTAATGAAGAAAATTCAGGTGAGCGTAGATATTGAAACATAGATTTTGAGTTAATTTTATTTTAGGTCCCATTGTATTTAAACACGGTTATGTTTAATACTTTAATTCCTATTTTTAATTTTATTTTAAAATTAAAAGTAAATTTAGTTTTAATGGAGATACCATTAGGTGAAGAAACTCACAGATTATATCACACAAAATAATATAATAGTAAAATTGAGTTGGCAACTCTTGGCTTCATGTAATATTTGCTTAATTAATTTAAAACAATGTCAAAATCAAGATTCCATCAACCAAGTAGAAGATGGAATAATATCTTTTTGTTTCGATATTCATCCCAAGACTCATTCTCTTTTTTTAATTTGGTTGAAATTTAGATTACATTAATTGAATATGACCACAACAAAAATTAATTGATTAAATATTTTTTTTTGTTAAATTTAAGGAGATATGTCGTTTTTGGAGAAATTGTAAAAATGCGTCCAGCTAGACGAGTTTTTTTACTGAAATGTCAAGTAAAGCGCATCTAGCTGGACGCTCTTTCTTTGTAATTATCGAAAAACGTGTCCAACTGGGTATACTTTCCCTAGCATGTCAATAGGTAGGAGTCCCGACCCCTCTAAAATAGAAAGTTTTCTATTTAGACTATTTAAAAATTTTAAAATTTTTAATTAGTAAATATAAAACCTTCTTTAAAAATGATAAAAATTTGATTTAATCTTTTAAAAATTATAAAGATATAAGCTATTAAAATAGTGAAATTATATTTTTACTATCGTAAAAATTATAATTTAATTTCAGCCCCCTAAAACTTTCTTTTGGCTTTGCCCCTGTTAGCAAAAAGGCTCGTCTACTTAAGCGTGCTTTCACTCTCTTTTCAAAAAAAAATTATTTCCCTAAATTTAAAATTAATCAATGATATTTTATCAATTAGTATTTTTTTCAATATATTTAACTAATTTAACCTGAAATTTAATACCATTCAATTAGACCCTTTCATTTCTATTTTATATCTCAAATTTTATTAAACGAAAGCAACTTATTAATAACTTAAATTTGGAACTTATTAATACTTCATTAAATGGCAACCTAAATGGTAGAAACAGCAGCTCATGCAAAGCAATTTTTATTTTTAAAAGTTAAAACACGTCTGTTCTTTTATAAATTTAAAATTTAATCGTTATGTTTTTACTAATTTAATTTCTCTATTTTTTAGATTTTTAAAATGCAGATTTAATTGTTAATATTGTTAAAATTATTTTATTAAAATCAAGTTTATTACAATTTCATATTTTTAATTTTATTGCTATCAAATAATTTTTTTATTTTAAAATATTACATTAATAAATTTAATAAAAAATTATAACATTAACAGTTTGACTTAAATTTAAAAAAAACAAAATAAAAAAAATAATTTTTTAAGAATAAAAATATAAAAATTAAATTTCAAATCTACGGATATCTATGATTTTAAATTTATTTAGAATGTTCTAACTTTAAAGTTTTACTCCGCGTGTGGTTGCTGACCGTTCTAGTGCCAGACTGCCAGCCAAAGTCCAACAAAGAAAATTCATGGACCTAAAAAATCTCAAATTAAAAAAAAGAAAATCAAACAGAAAATGAACAAAACTATTAATGGCTCATAGATTAGATTCATATTTCCTTTATGTACGGAAGTTGGGAAAGGAACAAAAAGATTTAGTCAATTTCCTCAAAGTTTCCTCCCAAGTCGAAGAAGAAGTCCTAATAATTTAGGACTGTTGGGGTGGTTTTCGTTTCCGTTTTGTTTCCTTCATTTCTGCTTCTGATCCCCCGTTTGTAGGAGGGAAAAGAAGAGAGATTGAATGGAGAGTGTAGTATGGCAAGGGTTGGCTTTATCTGGAATTTTCTCTTGGATTGTAATTACTTGTTATTTCGATGTAACCAAAAAGATTAGATCTTTGCTGCAACCTTGGGTGTCTCACCATGTTGTCTCTGGCACTTCTATCATCCTTAAGATCCAGGTTTGGACCAAAATAAACAATACCCAGATTCTCATTTTTCCTATTTCTTTCATTATTTGTGTTCTTTTTCCTCTCTAAGCTTTTCTGATTATACTAATTGTTTTTTAAATATTTTTCTTAATTCTTTTGTCAGAAACATCAGCATAAATTCTTGGATGCTCTCTTTTCTGGGTTGTCTTGTATAGTTTCTGTGCCCTTTTACACTGCGTTTCTTCCTTTGCTTTTCTGGGTATGATTTCTATTTTGCTTTCTCTTCGCGGATAATTTTGATTTGTAATTTTTCTCATTGGTTATTTCCTTTTATGATGTTTCCAGAGTGGGCATGGGAAACTGGCTAGGCAGATGACCCTGTTGATGGCTCTCTGCGATTATTTAGGGAACTGCATAAAGGTTTTTGTTTTAAACATGGTTTCATCATTTCTTTTTGGGTAATGTGTTGAATGAAGTCATAGAGTTAATATTGATTTGGTTTCTTGATTGTGGAGTCTGTGTTTTTAGGATGTGGTATCAGCTCCTAGACCAAATTGCCCACCTGTTAGAAGGATAACAGCTACCAAAGATGAAGAAGAAAATGCTTTGGAGTATGGGTTGCCTTCTTCTCATACTCTGAATACAGTGTGCTTATCAGGGTATGGATGTTTACTATTTACATATAACTTTTGATTGGTAGCTTTTCTAGATTTTGTAGTCCTCATTTTATTAATAAGTTTTTCTTTAAATGACTTTGAGAAAATTAGTTATGCAGACGCAAATATTAAGCTATGTAGGAAGTGCGTCGAGGGTATCTTCTAGGTGTGACTGACTTGCTTATTACCCTTCAATAATCAAAACACCTAGCTCACGATAATTGTGAACATAGAAACTTCATAATTCTCATGAGTTGAGAATGGGAAAACGAGTTGAAAACTAAAAGAAAAGCCATAGGTCTGATGGATTGTCAGCCCTTTACAATAAATTAAGTGCCCTTATATTTTTACGTGTCAATTTATTGGCTGGTATTTTCCAGATTCCTTGTATGCTATGTGCTATCCTACACACAGAGTGAAGATGCTTTTGTGAAACTTGGTGCAGTTATCCTTGCTTGCTTGCTTGTGGGTTTCATTGGCTTTGGTAGGTTAATTTTGTTCAAAAGTTCTTGATTTTACTCTTGGTTTTCCTTATTGCAAATATTAAGCCGAATTTGGTTTCATTGGTAGGAAGGATCTACCTTGGCATGCACAGCTTGATTGATATAATTGGTGGTCTTGTCTTCGGGTTTATGATTCTTGCAATCTGGCTATCAGTCCATGAATATGTGGATGCCTTTATTGTCTCTGGACAAAATGGTAAGTAGACCTATAGTCGGCAAATTTTTGCTTCATAGGCTGAAAGAGTCTGTCCAAGCAGGTTGAATTATTATCAGTCCAATTAGGTGAATAGAGATCTAAACCAAGGACTATTTTCTGCATAAAGAGGAGATGCGTGCCACAACAGAGGCTAGCCTGTAGTTCCTGTGATGATGTGAACAGTTTAGTCAGTCTTCTATTTCCCTACCTTTGGTTCTGTTGATTAAAATGACCAGCAGCCTTTTTTACTTACTAAATGTGATTGGTAATCTTAATGCTTGAGACATAATTATGCTTCTGGTTCTAGTTAAACTTTTTAATGTTGAAACATAATACATTTTTTCTATATTGTTTATGCTTCTTTTCTGTTGTAGTTACATCATTTTGGGCTGCCCTGAGCTTCCTCTTACTTTTTGCTTATCCCACTCCTGAGTTTCCAACTCCAAGTTTTGAGTATCATACTGCCTTTGACGGTGTTGTGTTTGGAATTGTAAGTAATTGATCACCCATATGGCATTGATACAATTCTTAGCTACTCTGTTATCGCCAGAATTGTTGTAGGAGTGCATCTTTGATGAATTACTGCCTCTAAAGTTAATTAGCAATATTGAATGCATACAGATGAAGAACATAGGCATGAAAAAACATGAAATTGGTATTCGTGAGAACTTAGATGCATGGCTTTCATTTAAGAGAAGGAAATTAACTGTCTCTGGGGCAGATACCGTATCATCCTGTTTTTATAAGATAGCTAATAATGTTTGTGCCTTGAAAACGTCAAAGTTGGCCTGTACTGCTTTTGTTTCAAATCATTTGCTTGTACAGACTTCATTCTTGTCAAACAACTAGTATATGTTTACAGTTAGAAATATTTAGAGGTGAATTTGTGGTATATAATATAGCTTATAGAATTACCACATTAGACTCCTATCCGTTGAGTACAAGAAAAGTTAGCTTTGATTTGTCAGGTTCTTTCAGGAACTTAGGATTTGCATGATTTACCACACCAAAGAGAATTTCCCCTTGCTTCTGTCCAAAAAGCCTATGGTTAGATAGGAAATCACCATTTCTCAGCATTTTCCCTCTTGACAGCATTAGGGGAGTGCCAGTTGCTGTATCAAAGATACTTTCTGAAGCTGTTGGGATCATTTAGAAGATGCATCAGGAGAAATTTTAAGCTAGGGTTCTGCATTTTACTAATATTATTGGTATGAATACATGGATATCAACATACATTCCAACACAAAAAAGATGAAGCAAATTTATCAGTAAGAAGGAAAGTATCTTCAAACATACTGTACGGTGTTTGGTACTATTATAATAGTAAACTACCTCATCTTGGAAATTTACCGAGAGTGCAATTCTGCACCTTGTTATTGGAATTGAATATGGAATAGAGATAGTATTCATTGTTTCTATGAAATGCTTCCTATTCAACCTATTGTGGTTCCTTTACATCTAGTGACGGAGATAACATCTCCGTCATCCAAGTGGTATTGGATTCAGTTCTTCTATTTCAGTGGCAGTTCGGCACCCTACCTTGTTGATGAAACAGATCAACTACTCTACTAGTATCGTAACCTAGTCCTTTGCTTTAAAGCATGTATTTATAGGAGCTGAAAGGTAATTCATTAATCTGCAAAGACATGCATGTTACTTCATAAGTGAGCATCATTCACTGAGATAATACAAGTGTTTAGTAACTTTTTCTTATGGAAAAAGGAAATGTAGAATATTTGCATTGGCATTCATCTATTTGACCTGAAGTGTTAATGTTGAGCAGGTGACCGGGATTCAACAGACATACCACCAGTTCCACCATGAAGCTGTTCCACGAATATTTACCTCGCAACTCACTATCCCTACATTTTTGGGAAGAATGCTAGTTGGGATACCGACAATCCTGATTGTCAAGTTCTGCAGCAAGGCTCTTGCGAAATGGATTCTCCCAGTAGTGTCAAACACATTGGGAATCCCAATAAAATCAACCAGCTACGTCCCAATGCTTAATGGTTCAGCTACAGACAAGAAATCCAGTGAGATAAAGCAATCAAGTTATATCCACAAGATGTTATTCTTCTCTCAACAAGATTTATTTGATGTCGACACTGGTATCCGATTCCTTCAATATGCAGGCCTTGCGTGGTCCGTGGTAGATCTTGTCCCCTCCCTCTTCTCTCACCTGAGGTTGTGATGCTTCTCCTTGGGATTGGATCTACTTGATTAGCCTGTTTTAGTGGCAGCTTGCAGCTTATTTGTAAATTTACATTTTTCTTTTTGGCTTTGCTTTTGTTTGGTACCGAATTTGCCCATTTTCTTCATGTTAATGAAATGGTCCCCAAGGGTAGTTAAGCAAATTATTTGCATCATCTTCCGACTGATCTGCCCTTTGGAAATATTTTTAGTCCTTGGCTTCTTTCCAATCTGACGATATTAATCCTTTCTCTGTTGCCCATAATTTCATAGCACTTCCTAATGGCCATTTGCCAATCTCAAATTATATCATTCGTCACCCAAGTATTAGCTTTTCAATTTCGTTACTACCATTTTCGATTTAAGTTTGTTTTTTCTTAATTGGTATAATATCAGATTTAGTATTTTTTTTATAATTTTTTATTTTAATTTTAAATAATTCAAATTGATCAAAGATAATGTTTTCTTTTGAATAAAATTGTAAATCCAGGTTTCATAGTTTTTGGTCAGAATCTCTCTACTTAGCCGTCTTCATTTCTTACTAATTTAAGATCACTGTTAAGTGAAAATCAGAATTTTGATTTAAAAAGGAAAAAAACTTTGGGTTGGCTTGATTTTGGAGGAATTTTGGGTGTAATAAGTCAATTAGTTTCCCCCAATCACTCTTCATATTGATCTACCCTGTCATGACCCGATAGTCACGGGTGTTGAAAAGTATATTTTCGGGTCTCTTTGCATGAATTAAGAGTAATTAGATATAATGATTAAATTGTATAAAGAGTGAAAGTTGATTTATAGATTAAAGAAAAAGTAAAGAGACTAAAGAAGCAATTAAGCCTTATTCCAACAAGTGGATGGTGTTGGTGAGTACATGTGTAACATTTATATACATATATTTATTAATAAATTATACTTACTTAATATTTAAGTATATATATTATATTATTATAATAATAAGTAAATGAAATAATAATAAAACAAAACAAATAAAATGAAAAAGAAATAGAAAAAGTGTTAGGATCGTCCCGATTAAGCAACAAACAAATAAAAATAGCAGAAGAAATTGAGAAGATGAACACACAAATTTAACGTGGAAAAACCGTTCCAAAGAGTATAAAAAAAACCACGGGCAAAAATAATTTTACTATAATGGCAAAAAAATGAAGAGTACAAAAGATGGAAATAGAACTAAACCCCGAAAACTCGAAAAACAAAGAACCCTCAAAACGTAAACACAAAATTCTCTGAATGTGTTAAGAGTTCTAATCTAATGAGTGTTTTTTTCTAAGATCGTAAAAGAGCCTATTTATAGATTAAATTAGTAAGTCAAATAAACTATACTAATAAATGCTAAATATATTATACTAATAAATACTAAATCTTCTAAAAAAGAAAATATATTTTTGTTTAACTTGACTTGCAAGCAATCTCTTAGAATTTGGGTCACACAACTCTAACAAAAAGAAACAAATTGAAACGAAAACAGAGAAAGAAAGAAAAGGAAAAGAGAAAGAAAGAAAAGGAAAAGAGAAAGAAAAGAGAAAAAGTTAGGATTTCAATTGTTCAAAGCTCAATTGGTTAGTTAATTTAGTTCATTTTCTTGTAATTTTTATGTTTTTAGGATCCTGGTATTAAATATTGCCTGATCTACGTCAAAATTTTAGAAATTATTGAGTTTTTAAATGTTGTCTATGTTGAATAATTTGAGTATTAGGGACTAAATTGATATATTTTAAAGTTAGAAATGAAAAAGAATTGAATTGTAGAATAAATTATAAATTTTGAGTATTAGGGACTAAATTGTGAAAATTTTAAAATTTAGGGATTTAAGTGAAATTAAAGAGTTAATTCTAGTTTAAACTGGAAATTGAATGAAAATATAGAATCAATTATGAAGAAATAAAGTTAGTCTCGGTTTAGGGACTAAATTGGAATTTAGGCAAACGTTGAATAAAAATTGAAATGTTCAATGTGAAATTGAATTGAATTGTTTTGTATTGATGAATTTTAATTGTTTTAACTCCGTAGCTAATGTTATACCGGAACCCTCAAATAAAAAGGGAAAATATAAAGTCAACGAGGAATAGCTCGGAAATTTTGGTTTGTATTTCTATAATCCGAATCTAATTATTAATTGTTGTATTTTGATTAAATGTTTATAATAAGTGATTGAGGTGAGTTTTTGGCATACCAATATTGAATTGAATTTATATGTATATGTGATTATATGATAAATTGATATTGGATATTGGTTGTTTTTGCATTGTGAAATTAAACCCTATTAATTGTATCGGGCCGAGTTGGATATAGATGACATGCCATAGGATTGGAAGAGTTCAAGGATTTCTTCGACTTCAAGTCGATGAGACACTGGGTGTCAATTATTTACTTCGGATTAATTTGATGAGGCACTGGGTGCCAAATTATTTCGGTTTAGTCGATGAGGCACTAGGTGTCAACTTATTGCTTCGAATTATCCGATGAGTACTGGGTACCAAATTGGTGTGTTTCGGTTGGATTCGTGTATCCATCAGAGTCCGAATCGTGTTAATAGGGGTAATTAAATGAAATGACACTATGATTGGTATTAAAAAATACCGAATGTGAAATGGATATAAGATACATGAATTGTGTAGATATGAGAAATGAATTTGTTATGGATGAATTGTTTATGAATTGATTAATTGAATGATTATTGTTATAGTATGATTAAATGTGCATATTATATTATTTTGTTTTAAAATATTTGGATTATAGAAATACCACTGAGTTTATATTCAGTGTACGATTTTGTTTCCCGTGCGCAGGTTAGGTACTTAAGTGTGATCGTCGATTCAGCATCCAACAACAAATCCCGAACTCAAACGTGGTGATGTTATTCTTTTTTGTGTCGGCATGTACCTAGGGCGTTTAAATGTTAACTATTTTGTGGATTGATTGTAAAGAAGATTATAAGTTAATATTGATTGGTTATATATATAAGTATATGTTTTATGTTAAAGTTATGGTATGGTATGTTTTAAATTAGTGCATAAATGTTCATGAATTAGGTAAAAGTTGATTGAATTTGGTAGGTTTATAATATGGATTACATTGATGTTTTGATGACTTGTCTTGATAATATAATTGTGGTATATATGAGGGTACATTAGTTAGATATTTAGATTGATTGTTTTGACATGTTTAAAATGTATTTGATCATGTTTTGAATTGGTTGAATGAATGATTTTTTAGTTGCTTAGTGTCCAAGATTGCAGGGAATGGTAAACTTAATGTTTAAGGTTCATTTTGAGTCCACACGGCCAGACACACGGGCGTGTGACTGGACCGTGTGAAACACACGACTAACGATGGGCGTGTGGTTTGGCCATGTGTCCCCTGCAACTTTAAAATTTCAAAACAGAATGCTCAGGTATTTTCACACGGGCAAAGACACGGGTGTGTGTCTCAACCGTGTATGGCACACAACCTAGCACACGGACGTGTGACTTAGTCATATGATCCAAGTCAGTGAACACCTAAGTTTGGACACGACCTGAGACATGGGCGTGTCTCTTGACCGTGTGAGCCACACGGCCTGGACACACGTTCCTTTGAAAAATTTTGATATTTTTGAAAAATTTGTTTGAGTACCCGTCTAGTCCCGATTTGTTTCTAACATATCTTTTGAGCCTCGAAGGCCTATATAAGGGACAATATGATTGATTTATGACATGTATGTTAAATAAAATGTAATGTCCGTATTTGATTTGAAAAGTCTGGTAATGCTCCGTAACCTTGTTTCCAGTGACGGATAAGGGTCAGGGGTGTTACATACACCATCTGTTTCGAGAGTAAGCTTGATCTCTTTGGATTGCTTATTTTACTTATATATATGCTCTCTTTTTTTTCTTTTTTTTCTTGAAGGCCTCTTGCATATTTGCTATTGGTACGAGTTGAGGTTTATGTTTTTAAAATAGGTTCTTATTTAAAATTAGTATTAGAAGGCACATTTTGTATGTAATGGAAGGAGGTTGAATTGCCATAAATTACTGATTTTTTTTCACTGCTTAATCCATTTGCATAGTGTAAACAGCATGTTTGAATTTACTCCCTATAAGATCCGATCAATAAATACTACCAACACCAACTCCCTACAAAAATCATGCCAACACAACAGCAAAAAACCCAATCAATAAGTACAACCAACACAATTTCAAAAAAAGTTGTTTCGAAGAAGCTAAATTGAGCCTGCAAACAGAAAAGGGAAAAGCTGGTATTCAAAAAAGAAATTGAAAAAGAAAGAGAAGGGGATTTATCTCTGTTTGAGTTCGGGCTTGGAGCTTTGGGATTCTATTCGGCCAAGAAGAGCCATATATCCCATACCCAAGACGATTGAACGACGGATGTGGTAGATAGAGTGAAGATAAGTTCAAAACTGACTTGTTATTTTTGTGATTTGCAAGTGGGTTTCAAGATCTGAATCGTTGGATTGAAAGAAAAAGGAAAGGAGCATTGCATGGCTGGTGGTAAAGAAGAGTAGCACAAGGAAAGAGACGAGAAAATATAAAAGGAACAAAATTTAAGGGCGGAAGAAATGAATTCAATAGTGGAGTAATTAAATTACATAAAATCCCTCTCCGCTATTTTTATCATGTTTTGATTCGTTATTAGTTATAACTATTTTGATTAATTTATTTTATTTCCATACTATTTTGAGGAAAATTTAATTAAGTATAATCACATTAATTTTTCATATATATTTTTACATCCTATAGATATTGAATCAAATCGAATCTAAAAAGCAATTAAAAAAACTACCATGCAATAATAACTACTTTGACGGTTTAGAGAAAAGAATAATAAAGATTTAGAATGGCACTTGCATAAAAATGGACTTTCGTCGTTGCTATTTATTTATTTTTTAGTGATTTTTATACTTGATGAAATTAATGACACTCGAATATCTAGAGAAATAAGTTTCTCTTAAATAATGTAATACTTTCAAAAAGAACAATAAAAGTTATTAAGATAACTCTTCAAAAGGTAGATATAACTTATCTTAACAATGCGACATGAAAGATCATTGGTCACGTACATGCCATATGCCCAAGCATTTTGTTTCTATTCATATTCTTTAAAGACTATATAATACGCCTCGTTGACAATGCAACAATGAATACTATTGCAATATTTGGTTGTATAAAATTAGTTGATAGCTCCAGAAGAGCTAATATATTAATATCTAAAAAAAATAAAATTCGTGATGGTTAATGGTAAAAGATATTCTCAGCAATTGATCTCATATTGGAATTGTGAATAAAGAAAATTATATTTAGTATGAATCACTCTTGCTATAAATATCTACATCTTTTGATAGAGAAAGATAAAGTTATTAAATTATGCATGATACTTAGATACCTATTTTTATTTCGAAAGGGATAGAGAAAGATTCACTTGAATTGTATATTAATTTAAGAGAAAGATATAACCATCGGAATATGATAAATTCATCTAAAGCTTGATATGATTGGATGCACATGAGGTTACAATATTTTAAATTTGTGAGTGAGTATAACTTTGCAGTATTTAAGATAAATTCTCAATTATGTGATAATAATATTATTAATAGAATTGCTAGAGAACTTTTTTTTTTAACTTTCCATGTTTCAAATGTTTTACATGTGGATGAATAAGATAACAAGCTATTAATGAAAATCACGAAATCCATCCTACTATATCTGCTTCATTATTTGAAGATTCAATTATGACATTATTTGTATTTTAATTTAATAGTTTTCCCAATAAATATTTAACAAGCTATTAATGATTTGATTTGAATAAAATAACAAGCCATTGATGTTATACATGTTATAGATAAGTGTAGTTTTTTTTTTTCACAAGTCTTTTTGTATCATATTAAAGTTTAAGGAAGCACATTATCTATTAATAAACATGTAGTGGATGAACTTATAATAACAAAGTCAAGAAGATAAGTTTGAATCATTAATCAATAAAATTCATACATTGCGTTTTACTTTCTCACTTTTTCGCTCTTTTACAATTTCTTTCAATGAAATGTCAAATCTATATGAACGAAGCCGCTCAAAATAGAGAAATTTACAAACCCTTTGACCCAAAGTTTCGAAGACAGTTGAGACCTCAGTTTCGCATCAACAGAGGCTGGATTTTGATGAAGAACTCCACAGTTTCACCCTCAAATTACGGCAAAGTTATGAGTTGTACATGCATGAAACAAACAGCAAAACATGTCATTAAATGTTTGCTGCAAAAGGCAACCATTTATAGCAAAGAAAGGAAGGCCCCGCCTCCAACTGCTCACTTTTGCCGTTCCCTTTCATATTTTTGTTACAGTGAATTACTTGTCTTCTTCTCTCTCTTTCGCACTGAAATCAAGAACACTGCCCTTGATTTGATTTGATGTGACTTTATAATATCATATATAATAAATTCTGTGGCTTACTGTATAAATGGTTTGAGAGCACTTCTGAAAATATCCCAATATATAATCCATTTAATGGATTATTCTTTCCCGTATGTTTTCGCCAGGCATTCTTAATTCGGAAAATTAAAATAAGTATACATTTCCAATATTTGTTTACAGGAACGTGACTTGAAATTGGAACAAAACTATTGTTTTGGCTTCTCTTTTTCTTGTTTCCTCATGAATATGTACTGATTAACTGCAGTTCCTTACCAGATATTTTGGTGAATGCTCCATTCCAAAAGGATTGCCAGATCTGTGTAATTAATTGGGAAGATATATCATATCAGACAAGTTTTTATAATAATTATTACCAAGTACAACATTAGGTTGACTAAAACAGTAGTTATATAGGGATGTCTTGTTTGAAACATCCTTAACTTTCCTATATCTTTATAAACTTGGGGTGTGCTTCAAGAGTTGAAAAATGTAAGGCATGGAGATGATGTAAGAAGAAGCAAGGAGGAATCTCGGTGGCATACATGGGGAAGTCCAGGCATCCATCAGCCACTGCTTTTATTTTATTTTATTTTATTTTATTTTGGTTTTCTGGGATAATAACTTATAACCAAACCATAAGATACGTAATATTTCATTCTTGTATTGATTGGGACTGAATATTTTGTTGCTGCAATCTTTCTCTTTTTTGTTCCTTGGCTTTTTTTCTTTTGATCGCTCAACACAACACTTTCAACGCCATTATTACATAAAAGAGAAAACAACACCAACATCACAAGACATAAACTGTCAGACTGTGGTGGGAAATGTCTCTTTCTAACATTTTATTCCGACATCAGAGATATGCTTGATATAGCTCATGAACTGGTCGAATATATAATTTTTTGAGTGAGGCCTTAGATTAGTTTATGGATACATGTACTTAGGGAAAATTAAACCATTTTGGAACTTAACAAACATAGTCAGAATTGGAAAACACTTGAAAGCAGTAAGGTCATGGTGGAATGGGCAATTCATGGATCTTTCTTCATCTGTAGTTTTATGTTTAAAAATAGAAGCTAACTGGAAAGAATTTTGTCGGTGATGATTGGGCAACTGGGTTTCCTTTTAATTCTGAGTTATTTCTGTTAATATCTCCCGTTTTCCTTGAAATGCAGCATTTATACATGTTAGAGATACATTGAATCGAAATGATTATTAGTTGCCAATCTTCCACACTGCATTAACGAGTCCTTCTTCCTTAAAGCTGCAGCAGCTTGAACAAACAGTGCACTCCCTTCCCAAAATATGTCATGTGCCTGTAACTTACATATAGTCCTCATTATATTATACTCACTATTACTTATTATTGCCAACATGTTATGATTTACTTCACTCACATTACCCACCACTAGTAATACATTCTTGTCAACTAACTTATTTCTCATCTTGTATAAAATATGGCATTTCTTTCGTAACATATTTTGGTAAGGGGAGTGCTATTTGTACACTTAAGTGCAAGTGCACTCTTTGTTCGGCAGGGAGAGGGAGAAGAAGCACTTGCATTCTAGAGAGTGGTTAAGAAGAGGACTTGTAAACAGTATCTATAATTGAGCTTTTAAGTCATAATCTCCAAAACATCTTAAAGGTGAAGCAAACCTAAGAATCTTACAGATTTTCTTAGGCTTAACTCCACAGTCTTCCCAACATGGAATGTCGTTTTTAAGGTTAACTCTACAACCTTCTCAGCATGGAGTGTTGTAAACTGTAATCAAGGAATGCTCCTGCCAATCTTCCTAGGCTTAGCTCCATAATGTTCCAAATCTAGAAGGCTTTTTGGTGAGGAGAAAAAGTGTAGCTAACAAGTGAAATAAAATGTACAAAGAGAAACGGAGAGAAAGATTGGAGCAAACCTTTTAACATTGAGTGTGACAGTAAAGGTGAAAAAAGGCAAATGAAAAGGTTGAAAGAGCTTTTAGAGAGAGTTTAGAAGTCGAAGAAATTTGTCGAAACGCCAAAAGCCCACACACAAGTTGTGATAGACTCCTATTTATTAGTTTTGAGAATAATAGTTACAAAGTTAAGGAGTTAATAGCAGTACAAAGAGATTAAGGTTGGACAAAAGAAAAGGTTGAAAGAGCTTTTAGAGAGTCTAAAAGTCAAGAAAATCGCCGAAAGGGGAAAAAGTTCCTTAGAAGTTGTGATAGGTATATTAATTACAAAGCTAAATGATTAATAAGAGTGTTGAGATGAATTTTTCACTATAAAGAGGTTAAAGTTGAGCAAGTCCCCTCACAAGAGATGTTCCCAACATAATTTTGTTGTTTCGAACAAAAATTATTCTAAACAAAAATTATTTTTTAATAATATTATTTTAAATAGAAGTTTTGAATATTATTGCTCTCGAAATGCAATTATTATAAGCAAGAGTTATTTTAAACATAAATTGTTTTTAAATGATAATTACCCTTAATTACAACTTTTATAAAATAAAGCTCTAATTTAAAACATAACGATGGGCGAATTTAAGTGAACCCCCTAAAATTTTTATTTTGACCATTTAAAACTTTTAAAATTTTAAATTAGTAAAGTAAAATTATACTTTGGCCATGATAAAATTTTAATTTAATCTTTTAAAAATTTATATTGTTATGAAGAACGAAAGTTATCTTTTGATTAACATTTGTTATTGCGAAATCAACTATCTACATTTTTTACTGCATGAGAATTCTGCTGGAATAGAGAAAAAAAAAGATAGAATAGTTATGAATTTATGATTTTGTAATTCTAAAAAGGGAAAAGAAAACATATGTTTGTCATGTCATCGTCCTTTATCCCAAAAAACTATTACGTTTCTCCGAAAAAAAAGGGAGTAACACGATATTGTGTTTCCTTAAAATTTGATTTCTTTTAAAATTATTATTTTTCTTAAAAACTTGAGAATAGCTATCCTTTTGCTCAAAAAGAGCATACTATTGTGTTTCCTTGAGCTTGTTACCATTACTTTTATCTAAAATAAATAAATTAGTATAACGCAATTATAATGCCGAAATATACAACATAGGTTTTCTTCACTTCATTTCTTATTATTTATCTTTGTAAAAGCTATATTTAATTAATTAGACACATGTGAATGTTGAATTCTTCTTAACCTTATTGCATTGTAAAGTTTCGTCAACTATCTCAACAATCACGAAGGTCCAGTTCTTTGTTGAACAAATCAATCAAACTAAACTAATGTATCTACATTGTGATTAACATATCAAAAATATCCTACGGACACAAGTTGGAATTTGGAACCAAAAAAGAAATGACAAATAGATTATAAAAGGAGAATAAGGTAAAGAGAAAAATCAACCAACAATATTTTACCAGAAAGATTTTATTTAACAATTTATCCAAATTCATAAACCATTGAAATCCAATATTAAAATACTCAGATCGATTGCTTGGTGAAGATCAACTTGATAATGAGTGAATTTGGTTTTAATGATGCAAACAAGAAGATTTTAGTTGCAGGCGAGAAGAATAAGAAAAGAAATTGATTTTATTATATTTTATTCTTGGGAAGGCAAAACGAAATGAAGCTTTAAAGATAAGATGGGAAGGCAAGGCATGCCATGCCACTAATTAAACCACCACTTCCTTTGCAGAAGAAATTTTAAGGTACAAAGGACAATTCACTAAAATTATATTGAGCCGGTGGACACTTCTATTTGCCAAAAAAAAAAAAGTAATCATTTTCCTATGGAACAAAGGTGTTGACATATTACAAAGCAGATAGATCAAAGCAAAGATCCCTCAATCAAAGAGAATTTACCTCAAAAACACAGGGAGCTTGATCTATCATTCTTACAAATACCTTTTATCTGCATCCATCGGCTTCTCAAGAGTCATTTTCTTGGCCATCTTCATGACCTAAACAACAGGTAGCCGCTTGTTATTTTACATATACAACTAAACCCAGCACAGATACATACCGAGACTCTTGCATATATTGTGTCATTTAAAACTGAGGGTGCATTACAGCATACCTTAAAAGTGTTAACGTCTAGGCCTTGTCTGGAACCGGAATTCAGCTAACAGTGCTATATGATCAGAGGACCACTCTGGAGAAGGAAGGGCAGTGTCTTTCCTCAAGCTATCCTCATCCAAGAGTTCCAATAATGCCTCCACTGTTAAAGAATCCGCTGAAAGTACAAAACAAAATACTCATAAGCATCTGCATCAACCTAAAATACATCTAAGTACACAAGAATCTCAAGTCACGGCATTCAAGATAAATTATAATTTGTATATGCACTATCCAATCCAATCATCCAAGTGTTTTGAAAGAACAACACACCGGTGTAGAATATGTAATCCAGGGTGCCAATAAAATCTCTTGTGCAATTTGTGAATAAAGGTTCATTAGTTGTGATGTCCATTTTTCTTCTCTGATGTTCCAAACCAAGACCAACACCTCTCGCAAAGGGTGAGTAGGCACTAACCTATTCAAAGAAACAAATTTTGTCAAATACAAGCTGTGATTAAAGTAATAGGATTTAAAAAAAAAAAAACATAAGCTACCTATTGAAGAACTAAAGAGAGTTTACCAGTGGCAACTGATGAGTCAACTTGCTGTGAGGACGCAAAATCGCAAGAGGATCTACCAATAATTCTGGATGCAGTGGATCTACCTTTCCCATAGCAAGAAGTAAATGGGGAGCACTATGAAAAATACAACAATACGCATAACTTGGAAAAATTCTAATGCAACAAAATGGTCTTAAAGCACTACATAATCTAATATAACGTAAAGGATAACAGTATTACCTCCCAGGAACTGAATTAAAATCCCCACACACCAACATTGGAATGTCTGCACTTGCAGCTATTTTCTCCAATCCCTTCAAGAGGGTATGCACCTACAACATTATAGAGAGAACACAAAATAAACAATTATTTTGAAATACAGATACATATATGTATAAATAAAGAAAGAAATTAAAGAAAAACTAAAACCTGCCAGATTTTGACATCCTTTAACTCTGGTGGAACATTTACATGTGTATTTGCCTGCACTCCAAAACCAGGAATGATAGGAAACAATTACATGATGCTTGTAGACTAGAAACTACAGAAGAGTTGCAAAGAATATAAATGAACAACTAAGCTGTCTTTAGATAAGTCAAGTTTCATGAATATAAAGAATAGCCAAACTTCTAGAAGAGATGAGTATGATTAACATTTCTATTCCATCTTTGAGAAAATAAAAATGGAAAGGAGTAGGCAGAGAGAGTAAAAGAACCAAAACACGATAAAGAGAAAGCACATAGTAACCAGCCAATCTAATCCAAATTGGCATTTGGTTAGTCAAAATCAAATATGCAGAAGTTTAGTGGGATTTTGATGCTTCTTATCTATGTTACTAGAACTTGGTTGAGAGTGTTGGATGATATGTGTTGACACATGTATAGTCAGATTTTTCTAAGTTTGTCCATGTATTTGGAGGATCCTTAGAGGTCATATCCCCATATCTATGTGCCGGACACATGTACATTAACAAAAATGAAGAGTTGGAGCAACATAGCTTCTAATTGTTGGAATGTGTTGTTCACAAGCAAACTTTTTAGCTGACCAACCTAAAAGATCAAAATCCCGTTATACAAATATAGGTACACTCATTAACCATTTTGGGTACATTACACCAGCTTTCTCCATCACAACCTGCCTGCCGCCTGCAGAACAGTTCACACCTGTATATGGATCTAGAGAAAGCAACCTGCCTATAGAAAGCAACAAATTACACACATCCATGGCTACGAAACTAGAAATACACTACTTTAAGTAAAGCTAGGCAGACCAAGAAAAAGTTACTCTTCAAATCCTCTTGCAACAAATTCAACAAGCTGTGCAAAACTTGCCTTTTTAAGTTTCAGTCTTAGATTATATACGACAAAACCCAGGTAACATAGCCCATTAGTTGAACTCAAGCCTATAAGGCTAAAGATACTCCCAAACTATCCTTTATTTATTTATTTCAGGGCAGAACAGCTGCAGCAAGATCAAAGCATGTTCAACTTGCCAACAGCCCAATAAGAAAACCCTAATATGATATCATGTTTTGACCATAAATAACGCATTGAAGTAAAATAATGTGAACTAGAGAACATATAATAGAGAAGACAAGACAGCATAGAAGAATAAAAAGAACAATTCATACCACACAAAGAAGCTGTCGCTTCCCAGGATTGTCAGCTCCCTGATTACTAAACTTTGCTTCCAGAACCACAATTAAGGCAACATTATCCTGCAGATGAAGAAGAATTTACATGATATGATCATATATGTACTGTTAGAGAATGGATACAGATCAAAATTAGCTGTAATAGATTTATTACCTTAACCAAACGATTTAAAGCAGCTTTCTTCTGAGTAGTTTGAACTGCAACCTCAGTCAAGGATTGAGCAGCCTTATTAAATTCAACCTGCAAAAGACATAATTTACTTTAGCAAAGAAAAACAAAATAGAATCCCATATACCACATTAGAAATACTTCCGAACCTCATATTTTTTGACATGGGAAAACCTATCTCTACGGAAAAAAGTAGCACAGCCGTCAATTGTATGGATATTTCCACCATAAACCTGTGTCATAAACAACATAAATTATACATAAAAGAGTAATATCATTAAACCAGTGAGATGGGTATCTAAGGAGTTCTTAAGCAACCTCATTTGTCTTCCTCTTGTATAAAGCTTGATACCCATGTTTGTCCAGCTCGGGGGCGAAAAATTCCTCGAAATGGTCATTTTGCACCTGAAAAGATGAGAACAGCTGGTAATTAGGCACACGCTTTGTTCACCTAGATGACTGAAGGCTGAAGATAATTTCTGGCTGATGATGAGTTGAATCCACCTAAAGAAATTCTGGCCTCCCAAATCATTTCCCATTCAACTATGGTCTCTTCTTTGTTTTGAGGAAACTCCATTCTTTCTTAACAAAGATGGAAGAAGAGTAAACTGACGTCCTCATTAGCATCGCTCATCACTACTTCCACTCTTAGATCAAAAAATTATGGAGGCAAATAAAACCTTTTAGGCGCATATATATATAGACATACACACAGACAGTTTGCATTTAAAAGAAAAAACAAAGGATACAGATGAGCATTAACCCAAATCTAAGATTGACAAAAGTGCAAAAGATCTACATCTCCACCCAAAATAAAATAGTAAACATTAAACATGGAAGCAATTTTTTATCATGCACTAAAATTCAAAGCTATTTCTCAGATCAAAATGGAATTTCTAAAAGGCAGCCATCGTCATTCATCAAATGCTAACTGAAAGTATTACCTCTTGAAGACAAACAATGTCTGCACGATAACCAACAATTTCTCGCAACAAATTCTGTCTGCGGTATGGCCAAGAAAGAGCCCATGAAGGACAATAACTGTATAACTCACTGCTGGCATATGTGTCAGACAATATGTTGTAAGACAGAACAGTAAAAGTTCCAGAAGATGAAATACGGCCATCTGAATCAAGCTGCCCCATCATATCAGTTCCGCTTACTGGGATCAAGCGCCGAGGAATAGGGGAAGGTGCAGGAATAACACGAGATGTCAAAATAGTATTGGGATGTCCAACAGGTAGTTTTGTTTCCATATCAACAACAACACACTCAAACTTGAGAACATGGCCAATATCATCTGCTGAGGGTGTATATGTTTTAGAGCGTCCAACTTCAAACCAGGTTTCACCACCACTCCTCTGTGTAACTGCAGCAGGATACAGAGATGTAGAACCATTTGTCAAGCTAGCGCTTGAAGCTGAACCAGTTAAGGTAGCATTAACAACTCCAGACCCTGTGCTATTGAAACGGCCAAATATCTCTTCTTCCTCATTTCCATTTTCATTTACAGAACTAGCAGCATGATCATGCAGAACACGGTGATGCTGCCATGCATCTGAGAAGCACTTTGGAGAGCAATGGTAACTTTTAGCAACAGGTATTTTAGCCTTCACACAACCTAGGCACTGCAATGTGGCTTGCTCAGAGGGATGGACACTACAGACAGCAACTTTTCTATCACTTTGTATGCGATACCTGTGAAATAGAGCCAAGAAAGTAACATTTTGTATTAGACATGTAACATAAATGGAAAATTGTCCTACTATATGAGTATTCACTTGATCCCGGAAGAAGACAGCATAATCAAATGAAAAGATCTTAAATCACAATAATAGGTGCACAGGATACACGCAAGATAATCTCTTTCCCAAATAGCAATCCAGCAATTATAATAAGAATGCATAACATCCTCATCTCAAAGTTCAGTAAAACTACAAGGTACCTAAAGTATGCTTCAACCATTAACAGACATAAATAATATCTCATAAGGGTTAAATATTTTTGTCTTGCTACGTAACGATCTAAAGAATAACCAATGACTAAAATAATCAGTCAATTCAACTTTATATTGCCAATTGCTACATGCAACTGATGTCAAGGATAGAGTTCTATGAACTTTTGTGATGAAAAATATGGTAACTACCACGACTTTCTATTACCTTTCAAGGCATCTCTAATACTTTTAAGAATGTAACCAGACTGACTTCTACCCACAATCTGGTTCAAATAGGAAAAGCTTGAAATAGGCAGTAACATATTAATTGCCTCATTACTACCTTTTCAACAGTTTACATTGGCTGATTAATATGCATCCAGTCTTTTAACTGCACGATTCCTTGTTCATATAACCAAGATTTAATGTGACGTACTTCTCAATCTAAGTTGAAACATTCTAACAAGTTTCACAGAGATAAAGATGCCAGGGCGTCACAATAATAAATACACCCACAACAATTATTATTAGTGACAGAACATTCTAGCTAAAAGAGCAAAGTGTCATTCCAATTTAAGCAGAGACAGAAGATGACATCAGATAGGTGAACAGCGCAAACTAAATCCAAGTAAAACCAAACAAATGGCATGAAACTTAAAGCCATAATCGGAATCAAGAAACTACTTCTTAGGCTTCAAAAATTAAAAAACCAAATCATCAAATTAAAAGATTAATCCAGCACGTAAAGTAACAAAACACAGACTGCAATCAAGTCAAAAGCAATCACAGTATCTCCAATCGAACAAGCAGAAAGGCTCAACTTATAAACCTCAATTCCATACATTCCTCCGTGTAATTATTTCTAACCGCCCACCAAAGAAGCTCCATAGAATGTATTTACTTAGAACAATAAAATATATATTAACCAAAAAACTAGTTCAACCCAATTGACCTAAACGAGACTACCAAAACACCGAAAAAAAAGAACTAATAAAAAACATAAAAAAAGGCAGAGAAGTTTCGTAATACAAACACTTACCACCCACTAGAAAGGGGGGGGCGGGGGAAGAAACTTTAATTTTTAATTAAAACACTCACCAGGCATAAAAAGGCTCATATAAGATTAAATGAAACCTGTTAACGGATTTAAAAACACTTACCACTTGTACCTCAAGAAGTGACCATCAAGAGGGGCCGACTCAGGCACGTCATCGGTGGTAACGGTCTTGTCGGGTCTGCGTAAAAGCAAGTAAGGCGTGAGCTCGCAGCCAACAATTGGTATATCAGAAGGGAGGTGCACCCGTAGCACGCTCAGCATGCTTTGACTTCTATGGCTTCCTTTGTCACAGTTCACAACGGTCACTGCTTTTTAAGCCTATTGAATCCAATCCCACACTAATAGTAGCAGCAGAACAAGAAATGACCTCGAAACGATGAGCAATCCTATCGGGGCGGAGTCCAGGCGGATCCGCCATTTACTTGAGCCAAGAACAAGCCAGCCTTGAACCGAAATCACCCTTTCTTTTCTTTTCTTTTTTTCCCAATCAAACAAACCCTCGTAAACCTCTTAATTTAATCTTAAAAATAAAATGCAAAGTTAACAACAGATCTTGTAACAAAATCTAGGGTTTCGAAAAGAAATGATAAAAAGAATGAAAAAGAATGGAGGAAATAGGAGATCGAATGATAATTAGGGTTTTACAGAGGAAGTGGAAAGGAAATAAGAGAGACAAATTAATTATAATATAAAAAATTTGAACAACGAAAATTAATTAGTAGCAGTATTTAGTTTAGAAAAAGTTCAAAAAAAAACAGAAGAGATCGAAACTTAAGAAGTGGAAGGTGGCGCGGCGAGGCGTGGTGGGGGTGATGGCGATGGAGCGGAAGGGTGGCTTTGTTTGGGTTTTCCGCTCGTTGATTCGGAGTTCAGCTCTTTATATTAAAAGATGAGAGAAAGGCGAGGGAGTCGCAGTTTTTCATTTTTATCTTTCAAATTCTTTTTTTTCTTTCAGTATTGTATTATTTGCGATAAATAACGATCTCCATCTTTGCTTTTTATTTTTTTTATTTTTTAATTATCCATTAATACTAATAATTGAAATATATTATTATCTGAATTTCATTTAAAGAATATATATATTCGTAGAATTTATTTACTTTTATCAGTTCTATTAGTTATGATTTTTTTTCTTTTACATTTGATTTTTAATTATTATTTTTATAGTTTATAGGTTTAATATGGCATATAATGACAAGTTTAGTCTTTAATTTTTACCAATTTTGTCACTTTAACCTAACTCTTTTTTTTAATTATCACTTTAGCCGAATCTATATTTTATTAGCATTAACGTGGTAACCTACGTGACCATCTACATGCATTTCATTACTGACATGGATAATTTTTTAAAATTTGTTATAATCTTTTTTATTTTTGAAATTTTAGGAAGTACACACGCTTCAAGTTGACATATTAATGCTGTTAAGTTGTTTACAGTCCAATCAACTTTTCCATCTTTTTGAAGATTGATGGTCAAAATAATAATAATAATTATGACCAAAATGACAAAAGAAACAAATATTAAGGGCTAATTTTATCATTATGCCTTTAGGTGTTTCATTTTATGTTTTTTGTCTGTTTTTTTTTTTTTACTTATGTAAAAATTTAAATTCTCCTACTATAAAAATCATTCTAATATTAGATTTTCAAATCATATATATATAATATCAAAGTACATAACTTCGTGCCAAGTGTCGCAACCTTATTTTTTCTATTTAATTTCCATATTTTTATTTTTATCTGCTAAATAAAATTTAAATAATATAAGTAAAATAATTTAAACGCAATTTTATCTTAATATATTAAAAAATTCAATTTTAAATGAAAAGTAGTATTTGAATATATAATTTTTTTCAAAATAATTATTACTTAAATAAATTATGCAAATCATATATGTTCATCATGTAGTTTTTAAATAATATTTTAATATATGAATTGTTATCTACGTATTTATTTAAATATATTACAAGCAATAGTGTAGAATAATATATATTATAACAATGTAGTTTTCTCCAATTTTTTTCATTAAATTCTTGTTTTTTATTTAATATTTTTTTATCAATTTTGATATATTAATACATAGATACAACTAAATATATTAATGGACGAGGTTAATTTGTTACCAATTTGATATTAAACAATCCCTATAAATAATTCATAAATTAATATCAATAATTCTATTAATATTTAAAAATATTAATTCAATAATCCATAAATTTAAAAATATATATTAACTATTCATTTTTTAAAAACATTAAGAAAATAAAATTATTTCATATAAAAATATTTTTTAAAAAATTTTACAGAAGGATGGATATAAGTTATCTTAAAAATTTTAAATTTAAATTTTAACTCAAAAACAATTATAAAAAATAAAAGTTGATATCAATCAAACGTGAACATATAAAAGAGGGTTAAAATCCTCCATTGTTTACATGTAATACTATTTAATCCTTCAGTTTATTGCTTAACCAAAGAGACGAGTATGAACTCTCAAAGTACAAGGGATCTAAATAGAAATTAAGCCAAAAACCTAAAAAAGTCATTCCCCTATAGCCTAAAAATGGGCAGTAAATTTCCTTCCAATTTATTAATATTCTAAATTTCTTTCTTAAATTAATAAAACTATTTATATTATGTATTAGATTAGTTTTAGAATTTAACCTAAAAAAATATTTTATTTAGATTATTAAATTGCTAAATTGTAATTACTTTTTATATCTCACGTATATTTTTCGTCTCTTAAACACATATTTAATATAATTATTTAACTTAAAATACATCACTTAATTATTTAATTAATAAAATATATTATGATATTATTGGTATATTGTTTACAAAATTAAAAAATATTATGTAACTATAATAAGATAAAGTTTAAAGAGATTCATTAAATTTATTTTTTAAATAGCATAAATATTTTAATTTCAAAATTCAAAATATCATTTTAGATAATATTTATAAAGTTCATTGAACAAGAAGTAACAGAATCTGAATAAGTTAAAATTGTTTTGGTTTGACAATATTGTTAATTATGAAACAAATCATTACTATTCTTATAATAATAATTTTAAAAATATTGTTAGAATATTTGTAACTTCTTCAAAATATAATAATATATTTTAAATATTAAAATATTAATAAAATAAAAAATTAACCAGTTCACTAAATTTCTTTATAATAATTTTAAAAACAAATATTGTTAAATATAGTTAACAGTTTAAAAACATATTTAAATTTTTAATATATTGTTATGAAATAAAAAAATTTTATTTTTATTTTACTTTTTGGTCAATTTTTTTACTTGAGTGTTAATGCAAATATGCATGCATGTTTATTGTACACAACTAAAAGGAATAAAAATATATATTATATGTTTTTCTTTTTAATGAAGTTAATTTTATTAATTGTGTATGATTGTATTAAGTACTGTAAAGTTTTTTGTTTTTAATATATTTTGGGACCAGTTTTATTTTTATTTTTTTCACAATTTAATTTTTTAAATAATTTTTTACAATAAATAAATAATTTCATTATAATTCATGCTAAGTGAAGTTTTTTATTCTAATTGTAATCATTATATGAATATTTTAGTAATATAAAAATTCATAATTACTTATATCAAATATATATTTTTAAAAATTAAATTGTGGAAGTCCTCAGAGAGATATACAAGCTCTTCGGCGAAATGCGGATGATATGGATTGTAACACCTTTATACCCGGTCCAATCGTACAGACCCGGTATAAGACTATTACATTTGGTACCAAAATGGTTTTGGCTAAACACTGTTTAATTTAAACATTTATACATAGTACTTTAACTTACCAAACCACATTTGCAAACATGCTTATAGTTTCACTAATTCATTTCATATAGACCAAAATACTTCAAGTAACCCAAAATAAATAAAATTTCAAGAGTTTGCATTTGAGTCCCTAACACATGGAAACACATTTGGTCTATATATGTACATGTCATTTTAATTCAAAATATAGTACTTACTCTTGAAGCTCTTGAGGATCTGATGAGATGAGAGATCTCCTAACCCGATTCTACCTCTTCGAGTCTAACTGTACCTACGCGTTAAAAATAAACGCGTTAAGCCGGTGAAGGCTTAGTAAGCACTACAAGAATAAATAGGTAAATGAATCATAACAAAATATTTTAAACTTATTCAATTAATACATATTTACACACATATAAGTTATCAAACTTACCTTAACACATTGGTTGTAAAACCTCTATCCCGTATCCGTTGCCGGATTAGGGTTACGAGGCGTTACCGGACAAAAAAAAACAACATTTCCGGACAATCATTTATTACAATTCATGTATAAAATTTTATCAACTTCTTTATCAAAATTCTCAAGCTGAAATAACATCTCACCAATCATTCATAAATGTCAAGTCATTACATATATATATATATCACATATCCAATTAAATAAATCATGAATCATTCACAAACCAAGTAGCCTCATAATTCACTCAATCACATAAACCAAATTCGCATTACAAACCATGCTCTGAAACTCAATCAAGTCATTACCATTTACTTATTCAAATATTCGTACCAACTAATATATATCCATATCATGTTTCTTATGCTTCATAAATTCAATGTTTAAAGCATATGTCCATCTATTCATGGCATTCGAATACCTAAAATATAATCAAATATATTTTATTCCATATAACAATCACATATTTCATCTCATTCTTTTGTATACATCTAATTCAATGGCTAGTTATTAAACGTGTCATTTCATAAACCTAAGTGCGTTAGCAAATCAAGTCAAACCAATCCATATTATACGGCCTATTAATTATCCAAATATAGGCCATTATCAAATATCACCAGATGGTCAAATATAGTTTTAATACATTATAATTTCATGCTCAATATGCTACAGTAACAATAGCTATTCCTAAACTCAGTTGCCGAATCAAGTATACCAAATCTATAAGCTTTACACATTTGTATATTATACCAATTCGACCATTTCCCACAGCTTAATTTCCATTAACAAAATATATAATAACTAGCATTATCACATTACGAAAATATACCTCTTTTCACATTACAAAATTATGCGCATATTACATATCAATTTGAACCATTTTCGAACACTAATAAATAGACATATCATGCGTAGTTCGCATGCTAAAATCATGTCTAAACATCACCCTTTTCAATCATCCAATGAGTCATTTAAAAACCGAACCTAAATGACCAACCATTCAAGCATAAAACATGTGCATACTTTGTCATCACCAACCGTACCTAAACAACCAATAAACAAGCCATCAATTATACCAAACTTAGTTTATAGAAACTCATGCATTTTAGCAAAACACAACCATCAACTAACTCATTATTCAAACCGAATCATATAACCAAATACCACACATATATACACCATGAAACATACTTCCATAATAATCTTGAGATATGACCGAATACACACAAGCATTAACATCATGATTAAACCATTTTCGCATGTCTATATATATACAGAAATTCCAAAACCAGTATATCAAAACTAGCCTAGACATGCCACATAACCAAAACTCAAAGCATTTATTTATCGAAGCAAAAACTGGATAGTGTGATGTGGTCTCCTATGACTTCCAATCCAAGCAAGTATCTGAAACTTTATAAACATAGGGAAATTACACAAAGTAAGCTTTGAAAGCTTAGTAAGCCATAAACAAATAATTCATCACAGTAACATATATAATTCAATTCGAATAGACTGAATTTAGTTAATCTCATACACATATACAACCACTTTTCTCATATAATCCATATTGTCACATTACACAACTTCACTTACCTTATTTATCAATGAACATATAAACCGTGCTTTAAAATTCAACCATTTCAATCTCATTTATCAATTCAAAATTCAAATTAACTACCATACATCAAAGTCATATTACACATACTTCATAATTCCACTGTTCGAACCATATATACTCCTCATTCAAATATATCACATTCAGTCATACAAAACACAGAACCAACAAATCAAAACATGCTTATTTAACTCTTTCACATATACATAACATATTTAATAATGTAACCTTATCAATAACATTTATCTAATCATATTTCAAACCAAACTAGCATACCTCAAAACCTTGTTTCATGTTTCATAAATCCCATGTTCGAAACATAGGACCACAATTTCATGGTATTCGAACTCTTGAATATAATTAAGCTTATTGCATTACAATTTCATATAACGAGCATATGTATCACAACGTTCATTTATATACATTCATTTCATTCATTGCCATGTATTTCACATATCGTCATTTGAAACATACTCACCTTTCATTCTTGAATATCATATACACTTCGTACGTACCTGAATCGGATATACTTTCACATAGTCATTCATTTCTCGATATTGCCCATTGAATCGTTCGGAATCAATAGGGATACTCGGATAGCTTGAAAGCTCTTATAATGCCAACGTCCCAGACGTGGTCTTACATGTAATCAAATATCGATGCCACTATCCCAGACAGGGTTTTACACGAATCGTATACGATGTCGATGTCCCAAACATGGTCTTACACGTAAATCTCAAATCGACGCCAACGTCCTAGACGTGGTCTTACATGATAACTCAAATCGGAATCCTATGTTATGACATATGTATCCAATACTATTCCTATGGTTCGTACAGGGCTTTTGGACGTCATAATTCGATCGATTCAAGCTCGTAACTAGTTCTCCAATGCTTAATTCATTTCGACATATACACATATACTTATTATAATTCAATTCAGCACATATAACACACATACTTTTGAATTTAACAACATTTATTTACTTATGAACTTACCTCGTGGACACGAACGAACCGGACGACTATTCAAAAATTTTCGATTTTCCCCGATCCAAATTCGATCTCCTCTTTTCTTGATCTAATTCAATTCAAATTTGGCTTGTTTAATAACATATTCATTCAATTTGGACATTTTTCATTTTAGCCCTTAATAGTTCATATTTTTACAATTTAGTCCCTATTCCAAAATAACACAAATTACTCAAAATTTCAACAAACCCATGTTAAGCTGAATTTACCTTAGGTCTTTAGCAACCCATTTATTCAATTTATTTCACAATTTGACCCTTCAATTTATAAATTTCACAATTTAATCCTTAATACACATTTTTATCAAACATCATTTAATTAAACATATCAATCTATCAACAAATATTTATTTTTCATCATCAAACAACAAAAAAATCAAGCTATCATCAATGGAAAATCACAAATTCATCATAAATTCCAAAAATTAGGGCATAGGCTAGCTAGAATACGAAGCAACGATTTGAAAAACATAAAAATCATCAAAAAACGAGCAAAGAACATACCTAAATCAAGATTTAAAGGTGCCGAAATTCACCAAGCTTCAAACTTTATTTTTTTCTCTATATTCAGTTGAACATGCAAGAATATAAGCATATTTTAACTTTGTTTTATTTAATAATAACCTTATTTCTAAAATTACTTATTCAACCTTAATTAATATAATTTATAAACACTTAGTGGATGGTCATTATTGTCCATTAACCATATCAATGGTCCATTTGCATAATAAGGACTTCATAGTTAATAAGCCATAGCAATATAGCACATTAACAAATAGCATATAACTTTTACATTTTGCGCGATTAAGTCCTTTTATCAAATTAACCAACCAATCGGTAAAATTACTTCTCGAAATTTTCACACATATCAAATAATATGATGTAAATACAAAAAATAATATTAAAATAATTTTACGACATCAGATTTATGGTTTTAAAACCACTGTTTCGTCTAGGGTCTAAACCGGGCTGTTACATTGGTGATTAAATTTTTGTTAACAACTCATATTCTTAGCCCAAAGTAGACTTTATAGAATACACTGGATATACGAAACAAATACAGAGGTGCATTATTATGCACTGTTGAATAGAGAGCACTAAAGTGCCAAACGGAGAGCACTAATGTGCTAATAATCAGAGAGCGCGCTAAGGTCCCTTAATGGCATGCCACTAATATTCTAGTAGTTCTAAATTCCGTCTACTTGGGCATTAAAGCTGAATTTAATATATTTAAATACTTTACATAAATATTTCAAAAAAATTTCTCATTTCTCCATCATCTACAATTTAGTCTCCATTTCACAAATCACAAATATCACACCTTTTTCACACATATACTTTTACCACAACATCATTACTTAATGTTCAAACAATATACCATTTCATATTCTCCACCTATAATTTTCTTTACAAATTTCATAATTTCATAATCTAATCTCTTTTTTTTTACAAATTTAAATATATATTTTGTATTTCTATTCTAAGTAATTTCATACTACAATATAAGTATTTAAATAAAAATAATTTAAAAATCTTGTAGTACTTACAACAAAAAGGTTGAGATAATGTATTTTCTTCTTCCTTCACTCCTTAGCCTTCTCTTTCCCTTTTTCTTCAATTAGGTCATCTCATTTCTTTTCTTTCTCTTCAATTTCATATAAAACATATAACATTTATATGTTAAAAAAAACAATCAAGTGACTTTTCTATACTATTTAATAAAAATAAACATGTATGGTATGACAATTTCATCATTTCTTACCTTAGCCCTTTGATTTTTACTAAGGAAAATTCAAAGAAAAATGAAAGTGTGAAGCTTGGATGGTTCAACTATGATGGTAGGACATGTAGGGAATTAAAAGAAAAGTTGGATGGAAGTTAGAGGGAGATGAGTAATGGCTAGTTTGGCAATGCTTTTGAAAATTGCTGTGGAAAAGTGCTTTTGAAAAGTTTCGTTTAAAATTTGAGTGTTTAACATTGTAGTCAAATTGAGAAATAAAATATTCATTTTAGACATATTATCAAGTAACAAATATGCATTTAAATAATATTTAAATTATTTAATATTATTATATTTTAGTAAGAATATAAAAAAATTATTATAACTTGTTGTTAATATTTTAATATATGAAGTATAAATTTTAAATATTTTTAAGCAATAAATATTAATTATTTATAAAATTTCATTAGAATATATAAACTATATTTTAAATATTTAAATATAACCATTAAATATTTGTAATTAGTATTTTAAAAAATATTTTTTTATTTTTAATTAATGATTTTAACACATTTATAATTAAGCACAAAAAAAAAGAAAATACTATGTTATTGGAGGAGTGAAAAATAATTAAGCATCAAAAGTGCTTTTGGGAGAGGAAAAGCTAAAATTAGCTTTTTCTTTTCTGAGGTGCTTTTTAAAAACATTTCTGAAAAGCTAATAATTTCAGCCAAAAGCAACTTGTTTAGCACAGCTTTTCTTCCAAAAATGCTTTTGGAATCAAAAGTGTTTTTTTTAAGCAATGAATAACATGCCCTAAGTAGCAACAGTTTGTGCTGTCATCTTTTCTCCACTTTTCTACACCATTCCACTAAAATATCTTACATTTTTTAATTAAAATAGTCAAATTGTTTCTAAGTCCTTAAGCCGTTCATCTTTTTAGTTTTACCCATCATCATTACACTTAATAAATACCCACTTGACTAATTACTACTTTGTCCTTCCTCATCTTTCATATTTCCTAGTATGACTCGTACAACAATTTGGTTAAATTTCTTTTTAATCCTTCGTTCCTTTCCTCTACTATTATATGTCTCCTAACTTAATATTTTTCTTACTTTGGCCACAACAATTTCTTTATTCTTTCAACTAAATCAATGTACCTATTTTAAAATTTTCTATCTAAAGAGTATTTTATTTATTTATTTATTGGATCTATATGCTTCCTAATTTAATACTCAAAATTCCTATTTATTATATTTTAAAAAAATTATACTAATTCTTAACTCGATCCATCACTGTTCCTAACCCCGAGTTAAAACGTGAATGTTACATGGATTGAATTTCATGCTCAAATAACCTTTTGACTCTCAAAGTAGCAACTAAGTAAATGCCACCAAAATTTAAACCGCTGAAGGGAACTTACAAGGGAACTAAAGACCCAACTGAGCATCTTATACAAAATAGAGATTGTACAGACATGTTAGGTGCTACATATGCTAACAAATGCGAAGTTTTTTGTTTATGAATTTAAGGAAGAATGTGAGGACTTGGTATTTGTCAGCACCAAAGGGCTCTGCTCACAATTTTGAAAAATTGGGTTTTCAATTTCTAGGGTGTTTTCACGTATTCCAAACAATGCTCCAAAACTGCAAGCCTCCTTTTCGTTTAGCGAAGAAATAACGAGCCTTTGCGAGACAACATTAAATGCTTTAATATGGAAACCAATGAGACTAATGATTTGATGAACTAGAAGGCAATTGGTATGTACATAGCTGGTGTTAATCATGCCCATTTGAAGTACTCTATCACAGAGAACAAACATCAACATTTGGTTCAATCTTTACGAGAAAACCTAGAGATACGTCGAGATAGAATAAATGAACTTATCCAATGCGAAATTCTTTTACATGATACTCAATTTCATATCACCAAAGAATTGAATGCTTGGGGCGAGGATGACCTTCCACCAGAGAACAACAAAGGGAACATCCTAGTTTGTGAGCAAACTTGGGGAGTCAACTTCACTTTCGCTCCCCTGATTCGCAAGGAATGATGGAGCTCGCTACGAACCATACAATGCAAGGAGAGAGGGTCTATACAACAAGTTTAACAACTACATTACGCTAAATGCTTCATGGGCATACATTCTAAGCCAGGTTTAGAACCAGGGGATCCTTGAGTGCCTGCCTCTAATGAAGCCAAATTGCCAAGGTTTTCAAAACACTGGTCAGACAATTTGTTTGTTGGTTCAACCGGTTCAACCAATTAAATTCAATAAATCATTAGAAATTCATAAAAATAAAATCTGGTTCAATCGGTCCATACTGATTCCTAGGTCAATCGATCTAATGTCTCTCTACAAACCAGTACACTAACCGAATCTTGGCCCAACCAATCTCAGTTAGTCTAATCTAGTTGAAACAACCATGCAAATTGCCTCGGAAATAGATGCTATAAAGCAAGTAGTGAGACATGTACAACTTAAATAGTTTGTAGTTTAAGAACCTCATTGCAAAGAAATAAATAAACCTAGCCCCTTGAGCGAAAGATAGGCGAGAGAAAGCTCAGGGAAAGAAACCTTTAAGAGGTGCCATGTTGGACCTGAAAGATGTCTATGGAAATGGGTTAGGAATTGTCAGTTTTCAACTTCTGAAGCTCGTAACTTTGTATCTCACGTGGATCAATATCAAAAGGACGACATCTGGGAGGTGACATCAAAGTTTGAGGGTTTGCAACAAGTACGACACTTTCTATGGATCATGTTGCATGAGAGGCTGTTGACTAATGTTGGAAGAAGCCATCGAAGGATGACAGATGATCCAAGGTGCAAACTTTGTGCTGCTCCTTTTCAAACATCATTGTATACACTTAGAGACTATCATGTTGCGAAAACATTTTAAAGGCAGTTGGTTCACCCTTCAAATGCATCCAAGTTCTTTTCACTTCGTATGAACGAATGGCTAGTGGATAATGTTCTTAATGAAAGTAGTATTGTCTTAAAAAATACTGATTAGGAATCCTTTTTGCTATGGATGTTGGAGATCATGGAAACAATGTAACCTTCCCATTTTAAGAAGGAAAATTATAGTTCAGAGGAAATAATTTCTCAAAGCGTATCATGGGCACAAAACATTTAGGAATAGCAGCAAGTCAGATATTTGTGTTTTTTTGGATTATTTGAATTGGAATTTCTTTGTGACAAGATTAAATTAAAAAAATGGACAGTGAATACAAGTTACGCGGGGAGTGCCGAGGATGGGATGGACCAAACTAAATGCAGATGTTGCATTTCAACCAAACTCCCAGAGGGCTTCAGAGAGATCGTACAGGTGATGGGGTTGAGTAGGAGCAACGGCTGGCAGCACCAACGTGGAGAATGCTAAAATGCGGGCTATTCTAGACGGTTTATACTTCACATAGGAGATGGGCAGGTAATTGTGGAAAGTGACAACAAAGGTGTGGTACAAATGCTAACTGCGAATGCCCATGAATCTAACAATCAAGCACTGACAAGGAGAATTATGGTGGTATGCAGTGGTGAGTGGGAAGTGTCCTTTGCACATATGATATTGAAAATTCAGAGGAAACAGCAATAAATTTAATTTAATCCAAACCCCACAAGATGTAGATTCAAAATAACTGATATATTGGTTCAAAACGAAAGCTATATTTATTACATAAAGCAGAGAAATGAGGAAGATGAACAAGGTTAGGTTGTTGTTTCACTAACTGCAAGGCCAGGTACACTGACAAGTGAAACGATTGATAAATGTCTGAACGCAACTTCCCTGGCTTCCTGGGAAGGATTGACGACATTGGCTGCTGCAAGTTCCAGCGTCACAAGAACCATCACCAGGGATTCGTCCATGGCACATTTCTTGTCCATGGACTTCATGCTTCATCATACAAACTGCACCAAAATTACATGAGATTTGTAAATAAAAGGTGACATAGAAACCTAACTATGAAAAGAATAAAAGACCTGAGGAAATAAGGAGGATGGCAAAGAACAATCTGAAGGAGAGCTTCGACATTGTCTGAAATCCAAGATGTTTGGGCATGGAAGAAATGAAAATGGTGGTTGGTAATTTTTAAGGTAGATTGGGACAGGACATGTTCTGTAGGGAATCAAAGTAAGTCATATCTTGACTGAAAGTTTTGGGATCTTCTTCAATAATTCCTTGATTTGAGGCCAAGTTTATTCCTTCCCTTTTTTAATAAACTTCCATATATAATTATGGATTCTGGGAATGTATTTTCCGCTGCAATGCAATCTAGAACTTGAAATATCAGCTATATTTCCTGTTTATTTAAGGAATCTCATAGCTTTCTCTTTTTTTTTAAGCATTCCTTAAGTGAAAAGATACGAGGCACAAGTAGTGCCATTTGCCGCTGTTTTGTAATGCAAGACCATCGAAATAAAATAGAATACTTCTTAAAATACATATTCTATCTTAATAGAATATTCAAAATCCAATTCTTTAAAAAAATTGAAAATAATTTTATGGGGGGCGCCTAATTCTTAAAATTTTTTCACGTGTCATGTAATTAATTATTTAATTTCTAAAATAGATTATTTTTTATATTAAACTTTACACTAAAATTTTGACACTTGACACTATTCTAGGATCGAGTATAAGAATTGTAGATGGGAGAATACGGGAAAAAAAATTAAATGCAAATTTGACCCAAGTGAGAAATGTGAATTATCATGATTATTTGGCATGGGGATAATTTGGAATATGTATTGGTATGAAGAAAGGCACTTTTGGACTAAATTAGAAAATATTTACAAGTATAAGGATTAAATTTTAATTTTTTTATTTTTACCCAAAAAAAAAAAGGTAAATGATAGTTTTCACCACTTAGGACTATTATTAAAAGATAAGTGTGGGTTATGAGATTTAAGCTGATAAATGTTTAATTGTTGTAAAGCAATTGTGCTAAGAGGCAAAAGGGGTCAAATGAGAATTTTGT
Source organism: Gossypium hirsutum (assembly GCF_007990345.1). Classification (NCBI taxonomy): domain Eukaryota; kingdom Viridiplantae; phylum Streptophyta; class Magnoliopsida; order Malvales; family Malvaceae; genus Gossypium; species Gossypium hirsutum. The sequence continues at coordinate 42,575,804 of NC_053445.1, read as the reverse complement.
CACGTATTTTTGTCATCCTTCAAGTACTTTATATTAGAAATGTTATTTCCATGAGATATTTGATGATACATGTCATACTTATATAAGGTTATTTTGATACTTTAATAGGTGTTTTTTTGTTTCTTTTGTCATTTTTAAATCATCACTTAAAAGTTATAACACTCAAAAGATTTCATGACGTTATTATTGAAAGTGATGAATTTAAATACAGTACAACCGTGGAGGAGATGTGGCATCTATTCAGGTGTACGGGATTGAATGTTTTTCTAACTTCGTATAGGTTTGCAATTCCCAAAAGGAAGTACTGTATAAATTAAGTGGGTTTGACAGGGGATGACTAGCCATAACTTCTGTTACCGTTATATGTGTTTGAGGCGGTTTTCTTTTGCCATTGCATCCTTTCTTTGTGGAGGTTCTCAATCCTTACAGGGTTACACAAGGTTAATTAATGGGACCTCTTGGTGGGCATTGGGCAATGGTGACTTACTTTTTGTACTGTGGCCAAAAGGGGGAAGAAACTTCAGTTGATGTGTTCAGATAGGCTTTACATATTATTCCCTGTTGCTAGCGGGACCTATCAGAAAGACTTTATGATGCTAACAGCCATGCTAGACAATACTAGGAATAATATGCATTTAGTGAGCGAAAAATATATAAACGTTCGACAATTATGCAGAGGTGGATTTCCATTTCTGACTTCCCGGTACAAGTTTAGTAGCGACCGAAGTACCTTGAAGCCTATTTTGGAGAGTAATGCGGAGATGAACCAATACCAGCGGTAATGTCAAGGCTCGCCATTAAAAGATAAACTATAAAAATCGTCACTTTTGTTTGAAATGTTACGTTTTAGTAATTTATTTTATCGTTTTGTTACGACATTGTCACTTTATCGTTAAACTCCGTTACCTCTCTAACGACAATCCAAATGTGTTTTAAATGTCAACTTGGATGTACGGCTAGAATAAGAATAGATTTTTAATTAAATAAATTTAATTAATTGAAATTATTAAATTAATTACACCTTGAACTAGAAAAGGAAAATCATTCATCTCTTTTTTTTCTGTTTTTTTCTTCTCCATTTTCATCTAAAAAACTGTGACACCTGATGATTCTCGAAGCCTGCATGTCTGGAGGAGGTTGCAAAGGTTGAAAAATGCTTGTTATGATTTAGGTTTTCCTCGCAAGGATGACCATCCATGCCATACATTGTTTGCAAATTGGCAGTCTGTTTGTTTGTCCACCTCCAAAGAAGAGACAGAGTCTAAAGATTGTCAGAAAGCCTTTTGGATGGGTGGTCAAGTGACAGAGGAAGGTCTGACATGGTTAGTTGACAGGATTTAAAACCATTGTTGATCTAAGAGCTTTGACTATTAATGATAACTTTTATCAAGCAGCCATGAATGATGCTATTTCACCTGGGAAAGTTGAATTTATAAGATTTCCAGTGGAGGTTGGAACTGCACCTTCAATGGAACAGGTTGAGAAGTTTGCATCTTTAGTTTCAGGTTGTAACAAAAGGCCCATCTATCTCCATAGTAAGGAAGGAGTATGGAGAACTTCTGCAACGGTCTCTAGATGGCGGCAGTACATGACTCGTTTTGCATCTCAGTTAGCAAGTGATAGATTATCACAAGATGCAAATGGATCAGGAGACCATCGAGCCTCTTCTAGTACTGAAGAAAAGCTCAAGTTACAAGAGACAAATGAGTTATTGCAAGAGACTTCGAATGTGATACATAGTTCGAATGGAGCACATAAGAAAGAAGCCTCCTCAGATGATAAAGAAGATCACAAAATTTGTGGAACTGACATTGACCTTGTTTCCAGCCAAGTTATGACTTCTGGGAGCAGTAATTAATATCTATGAGACTGCTGATCCTCTAAACGCCCAGATTCAACAAATATGACAATAGTTTTTTTCAAGTCAAAAACGAAAAGCAAAAGGAGACCAACAATGTAAAACTATAAGGAAGTAACGAAATTTAACGATAAAATAATCACTTCTTAATAAAATAATAACACAAATTTTCAAACATAAATAACAAAAATATAATATGAAGCAAACAAAAATATTCCGCCATTAAATGTGAAAAATACTCGCAGAATGCGCCATGTGTGGAAATATTGCTTGATGGGGTGGCACGTGGGATGGTGGTATTAAGTGTGCAACAAAACCAAGGATTTTTTTGGTTAATAAAGTCATTCAATCACGTACTTTCATGATGCAAAAACAATTGAAGGAATTCCTTTTATCTCTAAATTCAAATGATTGATAAGATTAAAATCTTTTCAAAAGCAGTAACTCTTCAAATAAACTACAAATCGAAAACAACACATCCAAAATAACTATCAAGGCTTACTTAAGTTATGCAAAGGGTAAACCAAAAACGGCAAGACAAAAAAAACAGAGTAGATCTAGTAGCCACCCTTGAGATCATTAACAACATCGTATGGAATGGGAGTAACAGTTTCCAACATCGCACCCTCGACCATGAAACCGGGTTTTGGGCCCTCAGGCTGCCTCTTTGTGCTAATCACCTCACCCCTTGCCTTGGCCTCTGCCTTAAGCTGATCATTTTTCAGCTTCCTCAGCTTGAATTCCTCAGTGCACCTTGAAGGTTGAACATGCTCCACTCTGACATGAATCCTCTTCCTTATAATCCGGTTACCAACCTGAAAACGGCAAGCATATTAATACAACAATTACAAAGCTTGCCAATCTCCCATACAAAGCACAAGCTTGAAAACTCAGCCAGGCAATGAATATAAAAAAGCCCTATAGCAAAAAAGTGAAAAGATTGCAATATTGTTCACATGATCACCCCTGAAACGCTGGGGTGTGCATCACATTTAATCAACATGATAAATCATCTTATTGAAATATACAAATTAAGCTCATCCAAAAAGAGTGATTCTATATATATTCCCCTTCAGTGGCAACTCCAACACCAAAAAGGAGCTACACTAGTGCTGAAAGGCAGGCGAACAGCATTCACACTAATTACATCATGTATACAAGAAAATCTAACTTTGAAATAGCAGCACGCCATATTTCTAAATGGATTTTCCTAACATAAATACCGAGCAGACTACTATAAGTGGAGAAACAAATCCAATCGTATAATCAGAATAAACAATTTCAACCACATAGCAAATATCAGCAAACAACATTCAGAAACATGAAACTTATTGCACATAAAATGCTGTATTGGGACTTAGTTGGATAAATCGTTTAACAGTGAAATGGAAAACCAAAGTACAAATAAACATAATACATCAAGCAAAAATGAAACTGAAAACCCCCAAAACGATTCGTACACCAAAACCCCCCAAACAGTACCTGCTTGTTGACCTCAACGCCGATGGCGCGCTTGGTGACGTTCCAGACACGACCAGTGCGGCCATGGTAGAACTTGTGGGGCATACCCTTGTGAACGGCGCCATTTACCTTGACGTCAACATAGTCACCGATCTTGTAGGTCCTGAGGTAAGTGGACAATGGGATGTAACCCTTCTTTCTGAAGGGTCTGGAAAACAGATCCCTAGTCCGAGATCGGAGACCGTGACCAGCTGGCATTTTTCACCCTCTCAGGTTTTCCTTCCCTCGCCGGCTTGTAGAAGATAGAGAGAGAGGCGTTGAGCTGTAGGGACGATTAAAACCCTAACTATGATCCTTTTATAGTCGCTTTTTTGGTCAGGTTTATTTTTCTCTCGACATTTTTGGGTTTGGGCTTTGATTCCTATTTCAGTGTTTGAATGATTGGTAACGAAGGACCAGATCCGCCATTGTAGGAGCTCATCCGGGCATAAAAGCCCATCTAATATGTAGATTTCTCGTTTTGGATTTTTGTCTTGTTTTTGCAATAGGCCCATTAAAACCTGAAATTCAGTAAGAAAAGTTATTCAAGTACAGCAAGTTAGGTTGAGTGGGGTGTAAATGAAACATTACTACTAGCAAGTTACTCGAGTTTAATTTTAAAAAAATCGAACACGATTTAGAAAGTATTGAGCTAAGCTTGAGCTAAATTTGAGTTTAGAAATACTTAATTCAGACAGCTCATGAGCCTTATCAAGTTTTGTTATTTATATTATTAAATTACTTTATTACCCCTAATATATATTATTAACTCTAAGCTTAATTATCAAATCGAGCTCGAGAACAAAAATTGGTAAACGAGCTTAATCAAGCTCAAAATTGAGTAGCTCGATTATATCTCGAGCCAAGCTCGAGCTTAAAACTAGATGTTTGAACGAGCTCAAGCTGAGTATCGACCTCTAAAATTTGGGTTAAGCTCGAGCTTGACAGTATTTGGGCTCAACCCAGGTTTTAACATTTTATATGAGCCAGATTTGGGCAAAATTTTAAGCCTATTTATTGAGTCAAACCTAGCAAATGAGCTTAAAATTTTGTTTGAACCCGACCTAACTCTTGAGCACCTCTAACTTGTATAGGTGGTCTAAGAACACTTATTTTTGTTCATCAATGAGCTTTTTTTTTTTTTTTGAAATGCATGAAATGTCAGTTCTAACTTAAAAACTTAGAAGTGAGTGAACTAGATCTTAAGTGCAAAAGTATGATTCTAATCTAGTGAGTATTAGAACTTGTAATCACTTTTTGTTCGAGGTATTAAGTTAATAGATAATCTCTATGGCAAGATCATGTTGACGTGGAAAAATCGAACTATGTAAACATATCGATATGTTCTACATTATTCATCATTTATGCGTGAAGAAGTTGGCACTGCTTCTGGTACTGCTCAACTTTACTTGCAAATAGCGTATTAATTCTTTCAATACATTCATAAAATTCAAAGCATCCAAACTCACCAATGTCACGCATTACACAACAAATCAATAAGTATACGTGCATGAGCATCAATTCATTTGCACAAACGTTAAAAAGAAACAATCATTCAAATCACATGTATATGCAAATTGAAACTCTTTTCCCTTGTTGGTATATAAAAAACCAATTAAAACAAGACACTAATTTAAACATTTATACCAAAAAAAAATGATAAGACATTTAAAGCATAATGGGAGAATAAAAATTAATGTAAAAAGCATCTTGTTCCAGTCTCACAACAAAGCAGTAAACTTGAAGAAAAATGATATAGCAAAAAAAACCATTTTATTCAAGAGTCAAGATACATACAACATAATCCTATTTGCATAAAGTCACTATCTTAAAAACATGCTAAAAGGAACAGACCAGTTGTTACTTCAAAATTTGTTATAAAGAAATGTTAAAAGGGAAAAAATCAATATTTGTATATATGCCCAATGACACCAAATATTTGGATATGCATGGAAAGCATAGTGATACCAAACCAAAAGCTATCAATTTGAAGAACATAGAAAAGAGAAACAAACATACAAAATATACTTCATTAGGCAACTGAAGTGCAATTCATTTAATAAACATAATCATGACAATTGCATCCAATCAACAACGCAAGAGTTGAATCCCAATTTTTGTTATTTTCTTGAGTTCAAACTGTTTTTTTTACATAATTTTTATTAAGATTTAAATTTTGATTTTTTTGGTATTTTCAAGTTGACCACATAGTTTAATAGTAATGTAGAACTATAATGTGGAACTAAAACGTAATGCACAAGCAATTAAAGGGATCCATTTATCTCTAAAATAAAATGATTGATAAGATTAAAATCTTTGCAGAAGCAGTAACTCTTCAAAATAAACTACAAAACGTAAACAACACATCCAAAATAACTAACAAAGCTTACTTAAGTTATGCCAAGAATAAACCAAAAAACAGAGTAGATCTAGTAGCCACCCTTGAGATCATTAACAACATCATATGGAATGGGAGTAACCGTTTCCAACATCGCACCCTCGACCATGAAACCAGGTTTTGGGCCCTCAGGCTGCCTCTTTGTGCTAATCACCTCACCCTTTGCCTTGGCCTCTGCCTTGAGCTGATCATTCTTTATCTTCCTCAGTTTGAATTCCTCAGTGCACCTTGAAGGCTGAACATGCTCCACTCTGACATGAATCCTCTTCCTGATAATCCGGTTACCCACCTGAAATCCGGAAGCATATTAATACAACAATTACACAAATTCCCAACCCCCCATACGATGCACAAGCTTGAAAAAATCAGCCGGGAAAAGAATATAAAAAGGCCCGATAGCAACAAGTGAAGATTGCAATATTGTTCACATGATCACCGCTGAAACGCTGGGGTGTTGCGTCCCATTTAATCAACATGATAAGTCAACTTATTGAAATATATAAACTAAGCTCATCCCAAAAGAGTGATTATGCATATATTTTCCCCTTCAATAGCAACTCCAACATTACAAAGGGGCTACACTATTGCTGAAAGTAGTAATGTACAAAAGGAAATCTAACTTTGAAATAGCAGCACACCATATTTCAAAATGGATTTTCATAATATACATACCGAACAGATTACTATAAGTGGATGAACAAATCCAATCGGATAATCAGAATAAACAATTCCAACCACATAGAAAATTTCAGCAAACAGCATTCAGAAACAAGAAACTTATTGCACATAATCTGCTAAATCAGCTACATCTTTACATCCTATATCGGGACTTAGTAGGAAGAATCATTTAACAATGAAATGGAAACCCAAAAATACAAATAAATAATGCATCAAGCAAAATGAAACTGAAAACCCCCAAAACGATTCATACACCGAAAGTCCATCAAACAAAGAAAAACCCACAAATAAAAACTAAAATCACCGTTGTTTCAGTACCTGCTTGTTGACCTCAACGCCGATGGCGCGCTTGGTGATGTTCCAGACACGACCAGTGCGGCCATGGTAGAATTTGTGGGGCATGCCCTTGTGAACGGCGCCATTTACCTTGACGTCCACATAGTCACCAATCTTGTAGGTCCTGAGATAAGTGGACAATGGGATGTAACCCTTCTTTCTGAAGGGTCTGGAAAACAGATCCCTGGTCCGAGATCGGAGACCGTGACCAGCTGGCATTTTTCTCCCTCTCCGGTTTTCCTTCCCTCGCCGGCTTGTTGAATAGAGAGAGAGAGAGAGGCGTTGAGCTGTAGGAACGATTAAAACCCTAACTGTGAGCCTTTTATATTCGCTTACTTACATGACGTAGGTTTATTTTCCTCTCGACATTTTCGGTTTTGGGCTTTGATTCCTATTTCAATCTTTGAATGATTGGTAAGGAAGGTCCAGATCCGCTAATTGTTGGAACTCATCAGAACATTAAAGCCCATCTAATATGTAGATTGCTTTTGGATTTCTTTTCTTTTGGTTTAATTTAACAAGAGTTCCTTAAACTATGTCGTTTGTTTGAGTTAGGTATCTAAACCTTATTCCATAGCTCCTACCTTTAAAAAAAGTCAAAGCCAATCAAGAAGCACCACAACACCACATCATTAAAATATAATTAAATAATAATTATATTAATATTAAATAAAATAAAAATACCTCCCCTATGTTTCTCTTCCTAATGCAACATAACTCAACCATAGAACAACTATAGCCGAATTTACTCAACCATATGAAGCATTAGGGTTAGACATGATAGTTCCAACGAAGCCAGTGAGCCCGACATGAATGTTCCTCGAGCCTTTCACCATGGAAATGTGGTTGGTCATTGGTTCCCTTTCAATCTACTGAATGTTCATAGTGTGGTTCTTGGAACACCAGTCCAATCGTGACTTTAGAGGTCGATGGAACAATCCGGTTGGCACTCCACTTTAGTTCACTTTCTCCTCCATTTTTTTTATTTAATATTAATATAACTTTTTTATTTAATTAGTTTTCAGTGACACGTGGTGCTTCCTAATTGACTCTGACCTTTTTTTAAGGGGGTGTAACGACGAGGGCCAACTTTAATTATGGAATAAAATTTAGGTATTCGGTTCGACAAAAAAAAAAGTTTAGGTGCCTAAAACAAATGGCATAATATAAGGGCCTCTTGTTCAATTAAGCCTTTTATTTTTATGTTTTTGCAATAAACCCATTAAAACTTGAAATTCGGTTTGAAGCAGTTTTTCAAGGTTGAGCATTGAGCAAAATCAATCTGAATTGAGGTGTTTGGACGGTTTATAAAATATAAGTTAAAAAGTTGTAGCTATCGAATTGATTTTTTTTTTGTTTTTCATTTAATTTAGAATTAGTTTTGATTTTTTTTTATGATGTAGACAAATATTTTACATTTGAAATAGTGAAAACAACTCAAAAAGTGTATGCAAAAGCATTTAAAAAATACAATATAAGAGTTATTTAAAAAAAAGATATTTATGAGAAAAACTTTGAAACTTCACTAAATAATATCCAAATGTCAAAATTAATATGAAAATTGAACCAAACCACATTATTATGTACAGTTTGAAAATTCTAAAAAAAAAAATTCAATCCAACAAAACAAAACTCACCCCTACCTACAAGAGGCTTGGTTCAAAAAATTGATTGTTATTATTTCTCTTAAATTAAATTAGTATTTATAACTATTTTGCAATGTTTGTTTATTTTCTTTGTGGATGTTCAAATTAATCATCTCTAGTTTTAAGTTATATACGAGTATAATTTTGATTTTATGTATTTTTTATATATAAATAATATGAGTATATAAAAGCATATATAACTATTATATCAACCTAAATAAACAACTCTAGAGCTCAAACTCAAACTTCTTCAAGAGTCGGTTAGCATTCAAATATTGCGCTACTTGTAGAATAAAGTGGCTTTTTTTTTTTTATCTCCAACATGTTTGTTAGGAAGGATGTGGTGCATTATAGATTGCAAGGCCAACAAAATGCCCATTGCATGGTCCCGCCAATCTTGTCGGGCCATGCACATTTAGACAATGAGCATCCCTTACTCAAACTTAACGAAGATTATTTTGAGCCTCCAACCTTAAGCTTTTTGACAACCTAAAGATAGTCAAGCATGTCAATGTCATCACTCAACTTGTAAATAAAATTGGTCCGAAAGAAGAAATCTTTGTAGAACTTGTTGAAACCCCTTTTGTAACAATTATTCTAACTCCAACTTTAGATGTTACACAAAGGGCTAGAACACTTGAATGTTTAAAGTTGAGCTCAATTTCTCAATTCACAACATCAACTTTATCAATAAAAGAATAAACATGGTCACTTAGTAGATAAATAATCTAAAGAAGGCAACATTGTAGTCTTTCCCTCCTTGCATATTTGCTAAAATGTGGGAGAAAAATGAGGCAAAGGGAGTTACCTAGTCAAGAAAGTTGGTTGTTAATTATTAGGAGTTTGTTGAAATTTGTTGTCATAAAGAGCAGTTGGAGGCATAGTTTGTTATTGACATTTGACAATGTTAAGTGAAGTGTGTTTATTTGCTTCTTTTCTTGAGTTTCATGTTATCATTATTTGTTTTGCTATGGAAAATTTTGTTTGTTGTAGCATTTTACCAAAAATGCCAAAGACGAAGAATGTTAGTGCTAGGAGTTTTGCTCCACTTGTTACATCATTTGCTGCAATATTGCTAAGCAAAAAGTTTAGGCAACAAACTGTTTATCATTTTCACGTACTGTCATTTTTCAACATGGGTTTACAATATAAATAAAACAAAAAAAGGTGATACCTATTTAAAAAAAACTAGAAAATATGAGAGTCCATTATACTGAAAATGCTTCAAGATCGAAGCCACATATAGAAGATCATAATGGTTAAAGATAAAGACAATATACTATCCTCATTTTAAGTAAATTGAAATGAGCGCTTAAATGATGCTACACAAGTTCAATCTATTTATAGTGAGTTTCAATCTTTAATGTGATTATGGAGTTGAATGAACACATTATTGTTCAAATTTAGGAACATTTTTTGGCAAAACATTTAAGTTACTAAAAATTGGGAGCGTGTTATAACAATTTTTAGTAAGCAAAACTATTTTAGGGAAAATTTCAAATTAGAAATGCGATTATGAGGCTCAAGCCAACAACACTTGAGAGATTGATTGGACTTTGGGTAAAGTGCCACAAACGTAGGTTTGATATCAAACTTGCTCCAACAAGTACATACAACAAGTCTATTGAACATGTTCTTACCACAAGAACACTGTAACACCCTGATACCCGACCCGGTCTCTAGATTTGAGCTACAGGATGCCACATTCGTTACTAAAGCAACTATGATTAATTATACTAAATTCAAAACCATTACGAGTAAAACATACGTATAATATGATAAGTAACCAATTCCAAGTCTAATACGAGCTTACGAAAGCTCTTTTGTTAACCCGAGGTCGAAATAAGACCAAGTTTCAAAGAATTTAAAATGTCAGGTTGATGTTGCGACTTTGGGAGTTCCTCGCCGTAACTCACTGACTAGATCTCGTCACGATGACAGGGGTCCGATGTCACAACATGATTGTCTATTTCTAGATGGTCCAAATTGGTACCCATTCCATCCACTCATTTGTATAGGTTATTACTTCCATTCATTCAACCAAGTGAAATTTCATAATTCAATTCTCTTTACTAAGCATTTAACACAACTTATGCATAAACATTACTTCCATTACACCATTTTATTCAAACATACAAGTAAATACCATGTTGATAACCATTTAACCCTTTGGCATACTTGCATATACATATGGTCACAAATTTGCAACATCTCATGCATTTCAAATATACCAAATTCATCTATACAACTATTCATTTTTGCCATTACCAAATTACCAATTCTAACTTCCAAAGTTAACAAGTTCATACCATATACAAAATCGACCCAACCTAGGTACATGTCATATAATGAACCAAAAAAGAGATTATACAAACATTGTTGAGTCGAGAATCTCTGGTTGGATGCTGGAATCACTTATTGGAACCTTAAAATGTGCCTATACCTACGCATAGGAAAACAAACCATAAATTGAGCGATAATACTCAGTGGTATTTCCATGATTCAAGTTAGTGCAATACAAGTTTATATCCATTACTTACATTCAATCTCAAATTCAAATATCAAGCAATACATATACAATTCATGATAATCCGCAATCATATACCAATATGTATATATACCACAAAGAACACTAATCATGTAAAAGGAAACAACTATACATTGCCTCAATTAAGAAAACTAGATGCACGTATCATACCAATGTCATTAGTGTTTACATTTCTATTCAATTGAACACATCCAATCATATCCTCTTTTTTATTTCCGATATCGAATCAATTCATTTTCTAACTTTCCAAATCGGCCCTCAAGATCGTTTAACTGGTTCGCATGGTCTTTCACATGCTATCGATAATCATATATTGTATATATGTACATGTGGTACAATTTCATAATATTGAATCATTTCGAGTATCATTTAACCAATTCACAATTTATATCTCCTATTAACATGACTCAAACTCGAATAGATACACATATCCTAACCAACACACCAAATTGGCACCCAATGCCTCATTGGAATGTCTGAAGTAAACATAATGCACCCAGCGCTCATTAGTATAACCGAAGTAAAAGTTTTGCCTAGTACTCATTGAAATGTCCGAAAGAAAATGCGCCAAACGCTCACCAACATATAGTCGAAGTAACTCGTACTTTATCAATCCTATGGCATGCCAACTATATTCGACGAGTAGGTCAGGTATGAGGATGTTACACCTATTTTGGACTTTTAGGTTCGATATTCAGGTGTTTCGAGAATAGATAATTATTTTCTCGAGACATGTTCAATGTTTCTTAAGACCACTACTCAGGTACACTTGAAATTGTCTTTTTTATTCTTGAGGTTTCAAGACATGACCATAATGTCTCGAGACCAACAAACTAAATGACCTAAAATGAACATTCCCACTACGCACTTAGCTTGCACTAATCTACAATCAAGCTTATATGCATCAAATTATTCCACCAATCATGATTACACGTTTGCCCAATTTAGCATTAGGTGTACATAACCGGTCCAAGCCAATTATATAAAAAATGATCAACCATTCCTTGTATATATTCAATTCAACATGGTATATCATACTAATACTTGAAATTAAGTATTAACAATTTCATAAACTATTCTCTAGGTACCTCAAGATTCCCATCCTCACAATTAGGTCTCCAAAAACACTTAGAAGTAAATAAATAATTCAAGCTTGATTCGAGCTTGTATCAACAATTCCCACTAGATTTCCAACATGATCTAAGCTTAAATCTTCATTAATTATTAAATTCTAAGCTTTATTTGAATGAAACTCAACAATGCCATCTTAAACTAGTTTACATATGGCTAAAATTAATGAATAGTTTAGTTAAACCAAGGTTTGGAGACAAGGAATGTATAGAAAAATTAGGGGTGTTCATTCGGTTAACCGACCCAAAATAACATTAACCGAATTAACCGACCTTTCAAAATTTTTAACCGTTAATCGAACCGAAATTTTTTCAAAAAAAATTAACCGAACCGAAATTTTTTCGGTTAAATCGGTCGGTTAACCGAATTAACCGAAAATTATATGTTTTTTATTTTTGGTTAAAAATTAACCGAATTACCTGAATTAACCGAATTAACCAAATTACCCGAATTAACCGAATTAACCAAATTGAATCACTACATAATTAAATTATTTTTAGGCTCTAGTTTTAGTTTTAGTTTTAGAATTTTATTTTTATTTATTAAATTATTTGTAATTTTTATGATTGGGTTGAGTTGGGTAATTGGGTTGGCTTGAATACTTGGGTTTGGATTGAGTTTAGGTGAATAGTGGGCCTATTTATATATTATAATTTTATTTATTAAAATTTTCAGTTAAACCGAAAAAATTCGGTTAACCGACCGATTTCGAACCGAATTAACCGTTAACCGAAAAATCAAAAAATAATTAACCAACCCCCGACCGAAAAAATTCGATTAACCGACCAAATTTAGTTATTCGATCGGTTAACCGAATTTTTTTAGTTTTACCTGAATTTTGCACGCCCCTAATAAAATTACTCACCTTAGTAACGGCCTTGGATGAGGACTCAATTCTTTCTTTCTTTCTTCTTATTTACTTTCGGTCCATGGAGATGAATAAATGATGATAATACCCCATTCTTTTTTTTCCCCACTTAACATACATCATTAGCAAATAAAGAGATTAATTATAAAAGAATTCAATGGTTAAGATCTCACCAATTTAAAGTAAAGGAAATGAGTGGCAAAGAAGAAGCGGTGCCACTACTCAATTTCTACTATGGTCTAACTACATTTAGGCCCTTGGTATAATTGCATTTTTAGGATTTGATTGAAATTACAAAGTTTATTTGGCTAGGTTGAATATTTTCAACTTAGTCTGTGCACTAATTTTGATATTCTATTTAATTATATTTTAAAATAGATTTAGACAGATGTACGCTTACATTTAAATGAATTGTTCAGGGTTCATTAATTAACGAAATAATTTAATCTATTTATTTTTTTGTCACGTATGACTCAATTGAGTGTGCCATTTACCCAGTCATAAATAGTTATAACAAGTACCAGCAACATTTGGGCTTAACTGAATTACAGATATTCCTATTGGACCGGGTCGGGTTCAAAATCTGGCCGAATCTAAAAACCCTGCCCAAATCAAGAAAATGAAAACCCTTCCCCTCTTTCTCCCAAAACCCTTGGCCTTTTTCTCCACGATGATGTTCTGTCGTCTCCTCACCAGAGCTTCCCATTTCCGTTTTCTGCCTCTTCTTTCCTCCAAATCCCCGCCATGTCCTTCCTTCTCTCAACACCATCCACTTTCCCTCGTCCGTTTCCTCTCAACCAACAACAATGACAATAGGAAAGATCAGTCATTTTCCAATCCCTGGAATTTTGCCGAAGAAGCTAACGGCAAATTCGGGAATCCTTTCCCCGATGAATCGCAAAAGAAGAGCGGGGAAGGGGATTGGTTGGTTGGAGAGGAAGACAAAGCGTGGAGCTTTGGAGAAGAAGACAAAGATGATGGCGTGTTTGATTTTAAAGAAGAAGCTGTACAAGATGTTGGTCTAACCATTGATGGTACCGGTATTGCTTTGGGTGTTGATGAGGTTGAGGACCGGGAGAAGCTTGAAGAAGAAGAGAAACAACTCACTGCCGTACTTAAAGGCTAGCTTTTTTTTTTTCATCCCTTTTTTTATATAGATTTGATCCCTTTTATTACTATGGTATTGTTTTTTTATGGTATTCAAAAAATTAAATTAAGGCTTATTTTGGCCAGTTTTGTATTATTTAGTGCTGCATTTGCTGCAAAATTTAGCTGTGTTGAATGGGTTTTTTTTGTCTATTACAATTAAGAGTAGGATGAGAAGTGAGAAAAAGATTTTTTTTTATAAAAATTTAGTGTTTGGTGTTCTTGATTATGTGTCAAGAAGATGATTACCTTTTTCTCTTTTACTTGAATTATCTTTTTGGGTTAACAGGAAGATTATTCCCTTTTGTAGGCCCGAATCGTGCATTTGGTGACCTTATTGCAGCATCCGGTATCACAGATGCGATGCTTGACAGTTTGATAGCTCTAAAGGATCTGGAAGGGGTTGAGGGGTTGCCACCTTTAAGTGTTATAGAAGACATGCGTTATGAAAGAATACGAGGAAATCCACAAGAGCTGAAATGGAACGCCAGAAGCTGGAGGAGATGGCCAAAGAAAGGGTAAGACAAGTAGATGATAAAGGAAGGGCTTATGGGACTGGGAGAAGGAAATGTAGTATAGCTCGTGTTTGGGTTGAACCTGGTGATGGGAAGTTCATTATCAATGACAAAGAATTTGATGTCTATTTCCCAATGCTTGATCACCGTGCTGCTCTTCTTCGGCCATTCTCAGAGACCAAGACCTTGGGCCTTTGGGACATCAAATGCACAGTTAAAGGAGGTGGTCTTTCTGGTAAGCTTAAGGCATTGGAGTTGCACTTCCTTTCTTTCTTTCCTTAAGCATTAAAAACACTAACTATAATAGCAATGTCTCACAATTATTTTGTCTGACACTTAAGGTTGAATCTGTTCTCCCATTTTACTTATAACCTCAATATCATTAATATCAAGCTGACTATACAAATAGAATAAATCGTTCTGGTCGTTAAATTTCACTCCACTTATTATAAATCCTGTGGCTAAAACCTATTTATTATGATGTGTGTGTAGTAAAAAAATGTGCATGCGTATTGAATTCAGCCAGTCATACTGGTAATACTGAAAGGCTTCAGAATAAGAAATAATCTGACGTAATGAAAGAAAAAAAAAGGACAGAGAAGGGTTTAGGTTACTTTATGAAGAACAAGCAAAAAAAAAGTTATGCCTGTAGTGAATGAGCTGTCTGTTGAAAACAGATTAAATACAAGTTATTGAATTTGATTGTCTATGTATTTGCTATGTATGTTAAAGGCTTCTGTTATGATGATATATATTCATGCCACTCTTAAAAATTGTTCAGCCTTTCTATGTCATGCCCTAAGGAGAACATATCTAATATGTACCTCAATTACCTTAGCTTAATCATATTTTAAAACGTGAAAGCCCTTTGCCCAAGTCAAATGTAATGGACTCCTAGTTTTCTTCCGTATATGTAGAGCTGACTATTTGCTCCATGACAGGTCAAGTAGGAGCAATTCAGCTGGGAATCAGTAGGGCCTTGCAAAATTTTGAGCCGGAGCTACGTCCTCCCCTTAGAGCCGGTACTTCCTCTTTTTTTATCTTGCAGTTGTCTATCTTTATATATACAATTATATTCCATTAGACTGCCTGTAGGGTTTGGGGAGGTCTTTTATTTGTAATCTTTTTGGGATTATATATAGATCTTATGGTTGTAATATAACTAAAAAGCAATTGTGTCCTACCAGCTGGTTTCTTGACAAGGGATTCACGTGTGGTTGAAAGGAAAAAGCCAGGGAAGGCAAAAGCAAGGAAGAGCTTCCAATGGGTCAAGCGTTGATGGTCAGTTTTTTGTTGCTCAGATTTTTCCTCAAAGGGGCTTCTTTTCTTTCCTCGTTTTCTTTGCATTGGATGAAAAGCTAACCTTTATTTTGACAATGCTGCAATAATTTCTTTCACAAGGTTTGGTGTTAGTTATGTGATGTGCTTGTAATTTCTAGCTTCCCCTACATGATTAGTAGCCAGCAGTGTTAGGAAGATTTTGTTGAGGAAGAATTACTTTTAAGATATTGCCGGTATAACAAGGGAGAAATAGGCCCTTTATTTTTATTTTTATTTTTGGTGAAAGAAGGAAAACCGGTTGGCATCTCATTGACTCATATCTTGCTGCACCGTTTTAGGTGTCTGCCATTATTCAGAAGGAAAGTTTAGCAACTATTCATATTATGTTATAATATTGAGTCATAATCATGTTGCCAAGAATTTTGTATTATAAAAAATTTGATATGTTAATAATTGACATTATATATGATTTTTGGACATGTCATATATATAATGTTGTATTCTTACCTTTGTATTCGTGTATTATATACTTTGCTTCACTTTGGATTAATTATTTTTGGGCAAAATTATAAAGTTCAATTTTTTTTAGGAAAAACTCAAGATAAACAAAGATCAGAAGTTCAACCAAGAGCCAGGACCATTGGCTCGAGCCGGCTGGTTTACTCCGTATACCTATTTTTATGTCCATTAGCTTTGTTTAGGGGTGAGCAAAATCGAAAAAAAATTCGAATTTCGAGTTAAACGAATCGAGTTATTCGAATCAACTCGAATTTTTTTTTCGAATTTCGAGTTCGAATCGAGTTGAGTTTTCGAATTCGAATAATTCGAATATCAAACTATAATATTTTACATTTTTACCCCAATCTCCTAAACCTTTTTACTTTTTCCTCAAAACTTTTACTCCTTCCCACTTTTCTCCCTAAAATTTTTACTCCTCTCCCCTCCCAACCCCCAATCTACCCAAAATTCATTTCCCATTAAAATTTTACTCTTTCATTTATTTTTTCTCAAAATTTTACTCTCAAAAACCCTCAAAACCTTTTATTTTCTCCCAAAATTTTTACTCCTCTCACTTTTCTCCTAAAAATTTTATTCCCTTCCCATCCCACCTCCCATCTACCCCAAACTCTCCCCCCTCCAAATTTTTTTTTAATATTTTCCCTCCAAAATTTTACTTCTCCTATTTACATTCCCTCAAACTTTTATTTCTAAAATTTTTTATTTTTCCCCTAAACTTTTACTTCCCACCCTTTACTCTCAAATAAAAAATAAAAATTATCTAAAAAAATCACTAAAAATAAATAGTAATAATTTTATTTATATCTACTATTTATATTATTAAATTAAATTTCACATTTTTTATTATTTATATTATTGAATTGTTTAGTCATATTGAATATTTATATTAAAATTAAATTATTAATTATGCCATAAAATATTCGTGTTAAAATTTTATATTGGTATCAATTTTACATTTTATTTTTAAAATAACTTTTATTAAAAAATCATATTTTTACATTTAATATATTTTTTAATTTCAAAATACATAGTGACAAGAATTTGAAGATAATTGAAACAATTAAGCAAGCAAAGAAGCTAACCAATATATAAAAAATTAATAAATAAATTATGAGGTGATGAAAGTTAATAAAAAATTGATTAAGGTGGACAAATTTTATTACACGATGGGTGGCAATGGTTACAAGGACCCAAAGATATTTTTTAAAATTTAACTCGAACAAATATATTCGATTCAATTCGAATTTTATCTCACTCGACTTGATTCGAGAAAACTTCAAATAAAGTTAGGATGATAAAATGAGATTCGAAAACTCGATTAACTCGAAAATTTTCGATTCGATTCGATCGAATGTTCACCCCTAGCTTTGTTTGATACCATCAAATGACTATTCGAAATACAACTTTAGCACGTAATAGAGCTACTTGAGCAAGGTTGTGAGCCACCCTATCCTACGTGTCCATTGAGAAAACAAAGAATCAAAAAATTGCCTTGAGTTAAAACAATCACGATCCAATACCCATTTCAGAGTCATCTTCTGCCGGATTAGTACAAGCTTCTATAACTGTAGGGCAATTCGTTTCCATGATGATAGCAGCGATTATCTTGTCTTTCAGCCATGAAGGCGCTTCACGAACCGCTAAAGCCTCAACCATGTTGGCCTTCATGCACCCATCCCCAAAACCAAAACAACATCCGACAAAAGAGCCAATCGAATCCCTGAACATCGCAACCCACGTAGTCATATTCGCCTTCTGAAAAACAGCTGCGTTTGTATTACATTTCAGCGTCCCCTTTGGAGGTTGGATCCATTGGCTACGACCATCAGCTCCATTTGTGTAAACAACGTGCAGTCGAGCAAAGAGACGCGGAGCATAGTTCCAATTGTGCAGCAAAGCGTTTGCAGGCACATCTTTTGATTTCCATACTATCATATTTCTAAAATACTAGAGTGACTACGACAAGGTAAAAAAACGACTAGAACAACCACTATCAGGTCTCAGCAGTGCCGTTTCAATTAGGCTAGGCATCGATCCATGCAACATCCGAAGCTGGCACGATCCTACACCTCACAAACCGTAGCGCAATCACGGAAAACATGTTTGAGACTTTCCTCCTCCCCACACCTGTTGCAGCTCGGATTCAAAACAACTCCCTTAGCAATAAGCAAGCCTTGCATGGAATAAATTTTCTCATGCACCTCCACGTGAAATCCTTCACCTTAGGAGGTAGAGTTAAAATTTCAAGTCCAATTATTAACATCATTATAATTTTTCTATTAAATTTGACATTTTAAAATTAAAAAAAAATCCTCACTTGGTTATATTGTGAAGAAAAATAATTAATGGCTTAGTGGTTAGAAGCATACGGAAGAACTGTTTCTTAGTTTTAATATATGTGAGCTATTTTTTAAATTTATTATGGTTTTTGTGATCAATTATGATGGTAATTATTTGGATGTATTGATTGTAAAGATAAAAATAAATTTTAGCTTGAATTCATTGAATACTAAAGATCAGTTTGGTTAGAGAAAATGTGTTTTTTGTGTTTTATTTTCGTTTAAAAAAAACAATTCTTAAACCTCAGTGTTTACAACAACCTTCTCCACACAAAGAGGATATTTGGTTCTAGAACAAAGTCACAATACCTGAAATAAGTTTGATCTCTAAACCGTTGGCCTTTTTGTGCACCAAGAAAACTATTTCCTGGTTGAATATGTCTTCCTAATGATGGAGGAGGTAACATAACATGGTAGTAGTAAGGGTAATAACAGGGGAAGATGAGTGAGAAGGTTGGGCATCGCGATGGTCCTGCTAACAGTAGCAATAGGAAAAGACCTTGCAGTCTTAGCGCGATTTTGTGACTGCTGGGCTGTGGGCTACCTCCTTGCTCTTAGAAACACCACCTTTTTATATTCTTGGTTATATTTTCTTCTTTTCATTCCTTTTCCTTTCCAACAATACTTTTCTATATCTTGCGAGGTTGTGGATGAAGAAACACACCTCCTATTTCTCCCAAACATCTCACTTATGGAAAGATCGTTGAAGTCCGTACTTTCTACTATTGAAACACTTGTAAAATCGAAAATGTGTCCAAACAACACAAAAAGTAAATAAATTGCACAAATCAGAACAATCACTTGAACTATTAGGGGCAACAAAAATATTGCAATTTGAAAATTCTCCCCTCGAAGGATATTATATTTCAAGCTGATGAAGAAATATTTATCACCGAGGTTTTGGAATTTCCCTCCTTTACTAGTAGTAGTCATTTCTTTGGTGGCTACATAACTGGTAAGAAGAATGTGAGCACTATCATCAACCTCACCCAGTATAATGGAAGTTGCTTTTGAA
The DNA here is from genome assembly GCF_007990345.1 of Gossypium hirsutum. Taxonomy (NCBI): domain Eukaryota; kingdom Viridiplantae; phylum Streptophyta; class Magnoliopsida; order Malvales; family Malvaceae; genus Gossypium; species Gossypium hirsutum. The sequence continues at coordinate 42,556,026 of NC_053445.1, read as the reverse complement.
ACTCCATCACTACCTTATCAAACTCTATATTCCAGGTACATCTAGGACACTTAAAAAAAAATGCTAAAGAAATCTTTCCGAGTAATATTTTACTAATCTCATCAGCTGGCCAAGCTATAATATTTGCCAGCCTTTTCCCATCGTCAGGATAACCCCGCAACATCTCCTTGATCCACACCTAAACGGGCTTTTTCCTTTCAAGAAATAAAGGAAAACATTCCTCATAGTCACCGTTCCCTCAAGGTATAATTAAGTAATTAAACCTAGAAACAAAGGGCAATTAATCCAACATAAAGAATGGATAAGTGGCCATCAACCTTGTCAACCGTTGGATCCCACCATAAATTAATCTTAAGGCATAATAACCATTGATTTTAGTTAATTAAAAATTTAGTATATTAAGATGTTAGTGGAACGAAAGAGAATAGATGTTTCTCTTTTCTTCCTTCTACATTCGACTATGAAAAAAATCAAGAAAGAAAGGAAAGTTTAGGTGCTTCCACCATTGTCGAACATTGTTAAGGAAAAAGGTAAGTTCTTTTATAATTTTTGTTGAAATTTTGTTAAAAGATAATAGATATAAATAGCCCAATTGTTAGATTAATTGTGTATTATTAATAAAGTTTTACTTGGTTTATTATTCTTGAATGCTTAAAGAAAATTTGGATGTTAAAACTAACATTTGACATTGCGATTATGGAATTGCTAAATTGTAACATCGCATAATTTATGTTGTGATTTCACTATTTAATAAATCTTGTCGAGAAGTGGCATTTATTTTTAACATTGCACTATTTTAAGTTATTTTAACTTTTTGAAACTTGTTGCGATTTCACTACTTAATAAATCTTGTCGAGTAGTGGCACTTATTTTTAGCATTGCACTATTTTAAGTTGTTTTGATATTTTGAAACTTGTTTTGAGTTTTGATCACTTCCACTTAACCCTAAATAAATCATAAATGATTTTAAGTTACTTTTAAATTTCTTTAAAACATATTTTTATTAATTTATAAAAATGTTTTAAACTTTTCATCCTTAAATAATTCAAAGATTCTTACTTATACATGTTTCGGCGGTATCTCCCATCTATACCGTTCGTCTGAAACGGGTAAGAAGTGTTACAAATTCTGTAAAAAAAAATTTAGTGGAAAAGGGCCATATAGTTGCTTAGCAATAGGATGAGGGAAGATTTGAAGAAAAACTGGTATTGATCTACTTTGTACTAAATTCTGAAATTTTTATGGTAAAAAGTTCATTGAGCCTAGTTTAAAAAACAAGTAGATCTTAATTTTGATTTCTGTAGACCAAGATATAAATACTTTAGTGACTGCTACTCAAGTAGACAATCTTATTAAGAGTACACATGCAATTAGTGAAAAAAAATAATATTACATATTGGCATGCTCTACTAAAAGCTAAAGATTGTCATATATATGTATATATATACATGTACATATAGGATGTGGAATAGAGAGGAGGAAGAAAAATAATAGATGAATTGTAATGCTAAGAAGTTGACATAAGAGATGGAATTACTAATATGTATGAGAAGTTAAAATGAAATGTGAAGATTAGATTGGCCTTTAGTAAAATTTGAAGTTTGAAAAGTGACCAATAATGTATGAAAATGAAATTATAAGGATGTTTAGATATTATTTTTGAAATGTTTACAACTTGATTTGTGGTACCCCTGTTCCAAGTCTCGAGACATAAGAGTCAAAGTCTCGATACAAGTTAATTTTGAATCTAAAATACTACAGCCCCATGGCCAGGTCTGGGGACATGCATTTTTGTCCTAAGACAGGCAAATTTTGAACCAAAATTGCTACAATACTAGAGTAATGTCTTGAGATATGTAAATTTTTATCATGAGACATGTAGGTCATGACCGTAGATTTTCTCATTTTGCTTTAAAAAAAAGACTCCAAACTACATCCATTCGAAACCAGGTCATAAGGAAAGTATAGAAATAATATAAGAACATTTAAATAACTTTAAATAAGTGAATGAAACAGAAATGAATAATTTAAGCTTTGATGAAGTAATTGATTTAAAAATGTGACCTATTTTACTCAAATTTAATTATGAACTCGAGTAAGGAGTGTTGCAATGCTATTTATAAAACTAAAATTGAAATGGCATTGGACAATATCTCCTTCAATAGGGATATGGACATCTTTGTGTTACGTCTTCTTTTTTTCTTTCTCACACTACTTCTAACTCTACCTATCCTACCAACATCTCAGGCTCACTCCTTTTTCCACTAACCATTTTATTTACAAATTCACAAAGCACTCCAAACTTGCAAATTTGAAACCCTAAAAATATACTAGAAGCACCCAAAACTAAAAACCCTAAAAACCTAAGCAGCCCTATGTTTCTACCAAATTGCAAGCAAAAGTGACGAGAAAACAAAGACAAATGCAATAGAATACTTAAGAAGATCAAATTCCCTGAACTAGTAAACCCTTCAGCAAGCAAAAATGCATCAGAAAAGATCAGTAAAAAAAAACCTATCAAGAAAAGCCAAGTGAATTTTTTCTCTTAATGCCCCACATACCCATTTATACCCTTTGCACAACGTTTCCAAAACACCACCATCCGTCTGTTGTTTCATTCGACTAATCAGAAAATGACACGTGTCCCTAGCAATAAATTCAAAGCTGACATTAAAACGACTAAGCAACGCTCTCCTTTCGTACTCACACGTGTGACTTTTTGAAAACCCCAACACTTGTCAGCCACATGTGCAACTCTTCATTAGCCTAACTATTATCTATACAAACACTCAACACACCTTCCTGACAACAAAGCACTGCCAATATTTAAATAAATTACCATGCTTAATTATATTTAGATGGAACCTCAAGCCTTTCAAATAATATATATAATGTTGGAGAAGGTGACTTCATAACATTCTCTTCAACTTGAAGGGGGGTTTATGTACCCTACATCTCGTTTTGCCTTGCTTCAATAAAAGGAACCTTACCATGTACCATTTGACGCTTGCAAAATACATTGATACATCATCATGCAGATAAGAAGGTTTGCGAGAAGACACATGGCTTAGGAATTGAATCTTAGCACATGTGCAAGTAGAGTCCTATAACTCATCTCTTGAGTGTTGGCTGATCATCACCTGTCTAGAGATCATGTATCTATATCTACACTCCCACTTACCAAGAGAAAACAAAATCCTCTTCCTCCCTTCAACATCCCTCAGAATTTTCTCCCTTTCTACAACCCTACATCAACAACTGTATATCTCTATTCCTTATACTTTCATGTAATGATGCGTCAACAGCATCTACGGCTATCCCTTCAACTAAAATTTTCTCTAACTTTGTTAATAGTATACCTTGAAACAGTCACTAGAGAAGACTGTATAGTATCTTCAATTATGATGGTAATGTCCTAAGAAAAAAGAGCAGCGCTCTATAGGAGGTTTGAATGGCGAAGCCAAAAAAAAACTGTTTTAGGAGCTAAAAATAAATAATTTTTTTAAAGGGGTTAAATGTGTAATTTTATCATTAAGAAAAAGTTAGAAATGTGATAATTAAATGATAAATGGAATTATGAATAATTGATTTTCGATACGCTAAGATGATATTGTAACTGTTTTATAAAGAGTTTTTAGGATTGGTTAAAGAAAAATGTAAAGCAGTGGGGTTTCGAAACATTTGTTAAGAAATTATGGTGGAAACATTTTGTAAGAGGACAAAGATGCTTTGTGGGTCATTAGTTTAGTTGCTATGTCTGCTTGTTTGTTGGACTGGAACCATGGAAGATTGGTGCTGTCCATCCCTATTGGTTTTGTTTAGGTTTTTTTTTTAAATATGTTGTGATGTCATTTGGTTTTGTTTTCTAAGTTTTAGTTGCACATATTTGGTTTCTTTAATAATCCATGTTGAATATGTATGAAACATATATATCTACATTTTTCCTTAATAGGTTTTCTTTTTCTTAATAGAGAATGATAATGATTGTAAGACAGTAGGTGGAAGCAAATTAAGGTTTTATTATCATGTTAGTTCAATCAACCAACCACTGCTACAGTAGGTTTAACTTACAGGCTTGTATACTGTCATGGCAGCTGCCGTATTCTCCAAATATAAACATTATTGTATATGGTTTTATTTCAATAATTGCTATCAAACATTTGCATAATAATTGATAACGTTGCCTTGTCTTTTACATCTGTGTATTTGCTGGCCTTCTCTTACCACTTTGTTCATTTTTATACACTAGTTGGTGCTTGTATCATTATTAAACTAATTGAAATAAAAATAAAAAATATTATTTTTGAAAAATAAATTTTGATAATCTATATATATAAATGTTATGCCAACGTGATTCATTTTAGGTAAGAGATTGAAAAGGGGCAAGTTTTTCTTTATTTATTAAATGAATTGAAATTTCATAGTTAGGAAAATGAATGAGTACTCAAATCTAACATTGACATTCTAACTCTGATAAGAAGTCAATGTAAAGAAAAAGATTAAAGAAGCAAGCATTAAGAAAACGATTTAAAATCTGCCTATTAAATTAACATTTGAAGGTTTCTTATATAAAACTAATTTAATTAAAATATGCTAAGAAAACAAATGTTGTTTGGTAACCTCAAAATCAAAACCTATATTATTTAATTTTACTAATTTAATTTCTATTAATTTCGAAAGTGAGCCACTAAAGACAATTATACATGATTATAAATTTAGCCATTAGAGTTTATACATTCTGTCAATTTATCCTAATTTAACAAACTTATCTCACAATATTTGTGTAAGCGTTGAGGCTGAATTTATCATAATTAATGTCAAAATGACAAAATATGTAAACATCGAAGACTAAACATGTTATCATACCGATCAAACGTATGTATAATTGACAGAAGATATTAACGTCACACTTAATAGTCCTTAGTTACTCACTTTTAAAATTGGTAAATATTAAATCACTCCAGTTTTGAAGAATCAAAGATTTTTATTACTAATATAGTAATCTTACATTAAACCAATAATGTATTAGAACATTAATTAACGTAGCTTCTCAGTCTAAGGTAGTAAACTGGTGACATAATATAAATATGCAATATGTACCTTTTTTTTTAATTGATTGAATGTAAGATTATATAAAAAAATAAAAATATTTTGGGTAATTGAGAGTTAGAATGATGGTTGTCATGTGAGTGTGCATGTTTGTTTGATTAAGATGGATGTTAGGTGTTTGACAAGATAGAATTAAATTTTTATATAAATTTAAAATATTTTTCTGATTAATATTTAATGTGTACCATTAATTAATAACGGGGTGAAGTTAAAAAAAAAATGGATTGTGAGTCAACTTTTTAAAAATTAAAATGTTTATAAAAGTTATATAAATTAATGCATTAATTTTTTGGTTCTTTTTCTATTTTATTAGTAGATTTTTTAAAAATATTTTTTTTTATTTTTGTTAAATATTTAGAACAAATAAATCTAAACCTTAGACACATAAATGTATTCTTGAAGCTAACATATAACTAGTAATTTTGGGTGGTAAAAATAAAAATCACACTTAAGTACTTTTTGGTGTCATGAAAATTCAATATATCAAATTTTCAAATACAAGATTCACAATAATCACACTAGCAACAACAAATTCTAATTAAAAATGCTAAATTTCTTATTAATAGTCAAGAAATCCAATATTATAAATACAATCAATCCTAATTTTTTTAAGAATTTGTATTAATCAACCTCTAAAAATTATACTCAATTACAATGTTTTGAATCTCATACAAATAAATATCCCAAAATCATTTAATAAATAAAAAAACTAAATCTGTAACAGCCCATTTTCAGTTAAATCGGAACAGTGGTTTTGGGACCACAAATCCGAGTTAGAAAGAAAATTATTTTAATAGTATTGCATGGTCTGCATTATGATAGGAATGACGTATAAAAATTTCGTTAGGAAAAAAATTACTTATTATATGTTTAATTGATAAAAGGACCAAATTGCATAAAATGCAAAAGTTGAGTTCTAGTAGTTATAGGTAGCAAATAGCTATGGAATTCAAAACTTGAGGTCCTTATATGGCAATTAAACCATTAAATGGAGTTAGTAGATAATTATAGTGACTCATCCATGGAAATTCAAGAAAAGAAAAAGATGAAATTGGAAATTGAAATAATTAAAGATGATAATAATCTAATATCATCTTATTTCATCATCTTCCCCAAATTTTCTATGAAAACCATAGCTAAGAGAAAGAAATTCAAGCAAGCTTAATTGGGTAAGTAATCTTGTCCCGTTTTTAGTAATTTTTATATTCTGAGATCGTAATAACCTAATCTAGTTAATTTGGGGATTAATTTGCAAAGTTATCAAAGTTTTTGCCATGGATGAGTATGCTAAAATTTTGAAATTCATGGTAGAAAATGAAAGGTTGTTGATAGATAAACAACTTTTGTAAAGGAAATTTTCATGAAATTGTGATTTAGGGACTAAATTGAAAAGATGTAAAGAAAAAATGTCGGGTTAGTAGATTTTCGTATACGAGCAAGTGTCGGGGTAAGTTCGTGTAACAAAATTGTGTGTATATTTATATAATTGAATTTAATGTTGGACATATGAATTGTGTAATTGCTATATGTATGAAATTGACTACATATTCAACAAAGCTTGATAAATGTTAAATCCCGTTTGAATAATAAAATTCGATGGATACAGGATTTCCCGTATTGGTTGTGGCCCTGCATATGTTGTGGACACACCATAGCTCGAAGAAGCATCCTGTTATAAGCCCTCTCGAGCTTCCTGTTATATGGTTCCTGCGAGCATCCCAATCTGTATTGATCTTGCACGTGTTGCGGATATACCGTAGCTCTTTGTGAGCATTCTGTTATATGATCGGTATTGATCATGCATGTATTGCGGACATACCACATCTCTTTATGAGCGTCCCGATATATGGCTCTTCATGAGCTACCCGTTATGGCTCGCTTGAACTTCTTGATATATGACTATTTGAAGCTTCCTGATAATAGCTCTTCGAAGTTACCCGTTAAGCTCACATGAGCTTTCTGTTTCAAACTCTTATGAGTTTCCTGTTATAGCCCGGATAAGTTTCATGTTACATGGCTCACATGATTTCCTACTATATGGATCGAGAAGTGCATCTTTATTATGTGCTCTAATGAGTACCCTTGAATATGAATTGACATATTACAGTTTTGTACACTTTAAGTGTACTACATGTGTGTCCATCAATATTTCAAATAAATTCAACGGGAAAAGTTCTTACATGGGCTAAACTGAACTTGTGATGATTTGTTATGAAAATGTACATGATATATGGAAATATGATAGAAAAGTATATGTATATGAAAGTTATTACATGATAAGCTCATTCATGTTTCTTGACAATTATGTGAATTACAATGACTAATATGTTTGATGAAGTTGGGTGTTAGGCTATTAGCCAAATTTCTTGGATGCATTTTGTATGTTTACTTTAATGGAAATGAATGGTAAGTTAAATTTCCAGTTATGCGAACTTACTAAGCGTCAAATGCTTACTTTGTTTTATTTTCCCTATTTTATAGTACTCGGAAGCTCAAAAAGGTTGGAAGCGGGTCGGAGCAAGATCACACTATCCTTCAGCTTATTTTGGTATAATTAATGAAATTACTTTTGGTATAGCATGTATAAGCTAAGTTAGGTCAAACGATAAAATGTTTTGGTTGTAATTAGCCATTGGAATGGTTAATGATGGCATAATTTGAGGTATATAAGTATGAGACTATGTATTGTTGGTATATGTGTATTCTTGGATTTATTGGATTGATGCAGTAGATATAAATATGCTTGAGTGAGTATTTGATCAATTTGGTAAGTTGGATGTTTAAATAAATGTCATGATATATCATGTATAAGACTTAGATTTTGGCTTGGTTTGAGTGCTATGAATTGACTTGTGAATATGTTAAAATGTTGATGTAGATGGATGATAAGTTTGAGTGAAAAATAAGGCTTGGAAATGGTATTATTTTGTCCACACGGGTAGAGACACAAACGTGTGTCTCAACTGTGTGTGACACACGACTTAGCACATGGGCTTGTGTTTCGGCCGTGTGTCCCGTGCACCTTGAAAATTGAGAAACAAAATGCTTCGAATTGCTCACACGGACAGAGACACGTGCGTGTGTCCCATCCGTATGTGTCACACGGCCTGACACATGGGGGTGTGACTTGGCCGTGTGAACCCTGTATCTTAATTATACAAGTCAGTATGCTCACATGGCCTAGCACACGGGCGTGTGGCTCGGCTGTGTGACCAAGTCAGTATACCCCCTAAATTGGACATGGGCTAGGACACAGCCGTGTGCCTCACATCGAATGCCTACACAGCTTGGGACACGGGCGTGTCATTTGGCTGTGTGAGCCACACGGCCTAGCCATACGGGCGTGTGTGCCCTGCACCTAAGGAAAAATTTTGAAATTTAGCAAAATATTCTCTGAGTTCCCGATTCAGTCCTGACTTGCTTCTAACGCATACATTGGGCCTCGAGGGTCCATTTAAGGGACAATATGATTGAATATGCTTGATTTCGGACATGAATAGTAAATGATATAAATTAACTGTATATGTTCTGTATATTTTCAGTAATACTCTGTAACCCTATTCCGGCGATGAATATGGGTTAGGGGTGTTACAAAATCTTTCATAATAATCCTAATCATCACAAGAAAAGCTAAAATCCTAATTTTCTAGAGATTAATCAATAAAGCTTGAAAAGAAAAAAAAATTGTTACCAAATTAGAGACTCATTTGAAAGCATCGAAAGATTGAATACCTATCTTGTAAAAAATTTAGAGACGGTGAGAAAATGAGCGCAAATTGAAAGAAAAGTAATGAATGTTTGAAGAAAAAAAAAACAAATATGGATTTTGGGGTTTTAGTGGGTGGAGAGATATCCATTTACTTTCATATAAAATAATTTTTTTTACAAAATTTTGTTAGACCATTTTCAAATTTTTTTTGGGTCAATACACCAATTTTATAATCTTTTAAAGAATTATATGTAATTGACCCCACAATAGTTGATGTGGCTCTGCCACTGGTTAATAATAAAATAATACATCATTAGCGATAGTTAGTGTAAAAAAAATTAAAGGTCTAGAAAATAAATATTATTAACTTTATTTAAACATAATTAAATCTTAATTATAATTTTGCCTCTTTTTTAAGTTTTGAGTTTTAAGTTTTGAGTTTCAGATTTTAGGTTTAAGGTTTTAGTTTTTTAATGTTGGGTTTAGGGCTTCAAATTTTGGATTTGATGGTTTTTTTAATTTTTATGTTTAATAAGTATGATTAATATTTAATTTTAAATTAAATTTATTTTAAAGCCCTTCAATTTTTATTTTATTTTACACCAATGACGATGTGACATCTTATTATTAACTGATGGTGCATGAGATTTTATGCCCCGACAATGTATCAAATATTCATCTTTTTTTATTATGATAACAATTAAGTTACACAAGATGTCGAATAATACAATGGGAGTAGTTCACATCATATGAGGTGTGGAGAGCTGCTAAAATGGGAGCGGTTCACACTATAGATGGTGTGGACAGTCGCTAGATTTGGTGGTTTTAGAAGGTCGAGGTTATACTCGAGCTACATTTTTGTACTTTCTTATTGCTTAGCCCATTTTTTTTGGAGGATGAGGTATTTATAGGTGGAGAAGTGATCGCGAGCAAAGTGTATATAAATAAATATCAATAAAATAAATATTTTTATTATAACGATAAATAACAATAAAACAAATATTCATCTTATTTTTAATATAACAATTAAGTAACACAATATGTCGAATAATACAATGAGGGTAGTTCACATCGTATGAGGTATGGATAGCCACTAAAATGAGAACAATTCACACTATAGATGGTTTGGAGAGTTACTAGACTCGATGGTTTTAGAAGGTCAAGGTTACACTCGAGCTAAGTTTTCGTCCTTTGTTCTTGCTTATCCCATTTTTCTTGGAGGATAAAGTATTTATAAATGGAGAAGTGATCATTAGCAATGTGTATATAAATAAACAACAATAAAATAAATATTTTTAGCTCAAAAGATTCTTTTGCCACTTCCTTTATGACTCGCTAGTATACAAGATCATTGTCAAGTAATAAATTACAATTTAATATTTTCGTTGAAAAAAATATTCCAAGACTTAAGCCTAAGAGAGATTAGTAACCAACAAATATAAAACTCTAATTAATTAGTTAAATTAACTAAATAAAAAATTAAAATATTAACAAGATTAGCTAAATAGATAAAAGAACAATAATATTAAAACAAATCTAACTAATGATAACAATAAAACTCGCAAGTAATTGCTATGAACAATTGCAAAAAGTAATATTAAGAAATCTTCGATTATTAGGATTTAATAATCTATTTTAGTTATTAAAGAGACTTAGGGTTTATAACTAAGATGATCTTAAAATGCAGGCATCTGTGTTGGTGTATAACTTACGCGGGTTAAGAGAACCCTACATTGGTGTATGTCTTATAAGAATTAACTAAATCTTAAAGCATCATTCTCATCAACCCTCATTGTCTAAGTTAGTGTATATATTATAGGCACTCCAAATAGTTGATGCATATATTAGTGGATTTAGATAATTATTTAACTAGATCGCTAAGGTTAAGCAAGCACTCTCGTTGTTTAACTCTCCCCCATATTATTATTCAGCCTAACTGTCGCTTAGGTTAATTATGAAGAACGAATAGAACAATTAATCTGGTTATAATCTAAACCTATCTTCAATCTATTCTAATTACTAACCCATTAACATACAATTTCTCAAACATTTAAAAAGAATTAGCACATCATGAAGTTCAAATCAAGGCAAAAGATAAACAATAACATAATAAGCACAAATGAATACATTAAAAAAAAAGGAAAAAAGAAATCTTGTTCAATTGAAGTGCAAGGATCTTCAATAATCAAATCCATGATTTGGTTGAATCTCCACAAATAATTCTCTAAGCAATCACTCTTGGAAAGAAACAAAAAACTAAATAGAAAACAAAAGAGTTTTGACGACTCAAAAACTAAAAAGCCTAAAAAGAAAGTAATGCAATTAATCAATCCTCCAAAAACTAACCTAAACTATCCTATTTATAAGTGTTTACCAGGCTCTCTTAGGCTTACAACTTATACTTGGGTGTGAAGTATCATAAATATCCAAAAACTCCCTTAATTAATGAGAATTTTTTTTTTGCTTTTGCCCATCAGACTTTGAGGCCGTTTTTGGACCCCTTAGAGTGCTATTTGGGATGAATTCTAGCACAGACATGTAGAGCACAAAATTACCTATTTTCTAGTATATTATGGTCCCAAAATGGACATCTATAGCTAAAGTTATCACTAAAATACAAAAGTAGGAAGGGCTTGGTGTCGTGGCATACACAATTTGAGCTCCAGCACACCGTGGCATGTAAAATAGCATGCTGCAGTACACATTTCCTTCATTATGATAGTTTTTCGCTTGTTTTACCTTCGTTTGGGCTCGAGCCTACATCTTAAGCTTAGTTTAAGCTACTAAAGAGCCATATAACTCTTATAAAATTTTAATTAAATAAAAAATATAAAATAAACCTAAAAACTACTAAAAATTTATAAAATATAAATATGATGCAAAAAAATGAAAACTACACTAAACAACTTTAAATGCATAACTTTTTATTTAAGAAAGTAACAACTCAAAATTCAGTGGTGTCGAAAATTGTATTTTCAAAAATTCGTTTCTATATACTGAGTCTGTAAATATTAAATAGAGATATTTATGGAGTTAGCGTATAGATGAATTGAAATTCAATTAAATAATTTAGCCAAAAATGTGATTAACTAAGACCCAGAGACTAAATTATAAAAATCCAATCACTATAGAGTTTTAATTAGGAACAAACTTGAGGATTTAGATAACAATTATCCAAAGAACTTAAATAGTTACTAATGTCACGGGGCTAGATCTTTCGTCTCGCGATCCGTGTGACCTTAGATGATCCATTCGTTCTAAACTCGTCTAAGTCAGCCTAAACACCACAAGTGAGGATTCCTTTAGAATTCCTCCAAGGTACCAATTTGTATAGCGGAAGCAATTTTGCCAAAAGAAGTTATAAAAGAACAACAGAAAACCACAGAAAGAATACATGAGAGGTGTTTGAGTAAATGCTCTCCAAAAATTCTATTACTCTTAAGAATTCAAGTTACAATGGATGATTTACAAGTAAGGGGGAGGCTCTCTATTTATAGTTGAGCTCCCCTAAAACTTACAGTCTAGATTAAGTTACATCGACGGACGAGATTAGTCTATCCTTTGATTTTAGGGATTTACAAGATTACATTATATCAAATCAAATCTAATATTTACAAGATATGATTCCTATCAATCTTCTAAGATTAGTTCCCATATTTACCAAGATAGCTTATGTTGCCATATCTTTATCATTGGGCCACCCAGGCTTCTTTAACAATTCTTTGAATCGGGCCAGTTCTCGTGGGCTAAATGATCCCCATTTAATCGATAGACCTCCATGGGGTGCATCTTGTGCCATGGTCACAAGCTTTGCACTTTGGCCCGCGACACTAAACCATTGTTCTTTATGTTAATAGTGGGTAATGATGATGATGACTATTAAATAGTTAAAATTTAGATTAATAAATAAATATAAATTTAGTTGATAATCATAATTAATTAACTTAAGTAAATGTTAATTATAATATATATAGTTAATAAGTGGGAAGAAAGATGAAAACATCCATCTTCTTCCACCGTACACCAAATAGAAAAGAAAGAAAGAAAGAAACTCCATTTTTGTTCTAGCTATCATTTGGTCATCTAAAATCTACTAAGGTAACAAAGCTTTTTTCATGTAATTTTTATAGATTTTTTTTATCATGGGAGCTTAGTTTAGTTAGCCCAAGTATCAATTTGTTAAAATGTTAAAGTTTTAAAAAGTTTCTATTGTTGATTTATTCAAGAATTAGCTGTGAAATTGATAGATTTTAAGCTTAGTTAGAGAAAATGACTAAATTGTAAAGCTTAATTGTTAATTTCGTACATTAGGGACTAAATTGAATAAAAATATAAAATTGTCATGAAATTTCAATTGGAATAAAATGTAAAGCTTAATTGTTCATTTTGCACATTAGAGACTAAAAACTTTGGCAACGAATGTGACATATTGTAGCTTAGACCGAATGATTGAGTCGAGTATAAGGTGTTACAAAGAATCAACCAAAAACCAAGTAAAAAGGGCCTAAAAATATAGATATGATGAACACTCATCAATGAGGGCCTGAAGTATGCCCCTTGTCTCATGATTACCTTTCTGTAGAGTTTAATCTTTGGCCGAGATTAGGGCATGGGTCGAATGTGACCACTTTAAAGATTGGTGTGTCTGGGAAGTTAGAATCATTAAATGAGATTAGATTTAATGTGATGTTTGTCCTTGATGGCATCATGACGATGCCCCTTCCACATTTATATTATTTATGGCGTAGGGTGATTAGGTCATAGGAGGTGTCCAGACGTAGAGGTATAGTAGTTGCTCCTAAGTTGACGAGGAGAAGTTTATAAAGTGAGCTTCTCTGAGACTATGATTTTATAGTGAAGGGGTGCTATTTCTTTTGAGAAAGTAGAACTTGTTATCGTTTGGGATACCTTTTTTGAGGTTTAATGATTAATTGTGTAGTATTTTCAAATTTTCAAAATGGCGCCTTTAATGGAAATGATTGTCTACTTTTGATATAGCACTATTTGATTAGCCAACCATAACATTGTTCATAAGGCCGTTTTCCCTTTTGTCGTTTTGCTATCTTATTGCTTCCTCATCTATAAATAAGAGACTTAGGGTTATTTATAAGAAACTTTGCTTTTGTCTTTCTTGAGTATTTTTTGTTCTCTAAGTGCTATTTTTCTCAAGTTTGTTCTCTTTGCTTTAGAAACTTGTAAAAAAGAAATCATTTGGTAAGCTTTTGCTTCATTTTTTATTATCCTTTTAATCTCTTTTGTTTGCCTTTTTTTGTGCTTTCATTATATTCATGATAGGTCTATCCGCAATATCTAGTAAGGGAAAAAGGAAGAGACAAGGGGATGATATTCCTATTATAAGTAATTGGATCCCCTATATTGCCACAATGGAAGATATACAACATGTTCTTTGTTTGAAGGAGAGTGATTTAGTTGATGTATTAGAGTGAAGTTACAACTTTGTGAAGGAGTTGAACTTATCACATATTGTATTGTATATTAATAGTGATTTACTCTGAGGAAAAAGCACTACAAACATAGAAAAGCTTTTCAAACTGCATAACTAACTTCTGTATCTGTCTTTTTTATTTTACTTTTCTATGTGTTACTTTAGTTGCAAATGAACATGCAACTGTTAGACAAATTCAAGGAACTTTCAGTTACAAATATTTACTTTACTTGATTGATAAGATTTATGTGAGAAATTGAATATTGATAATGGTAATATATCGTAAAAAAAGAAAGAAAAATAGAACACACAAAACTTACGTAGAAACCTTTTCGGGAAAAAATCACGGGCAGAGGAGAAGAAAATTTACTATGTCGAATTCGAATGATACAAGAGAAGAGACGATTACGTCTATTTATAGATTTAAAACCTTATTCTAATCAAAGTCAAATAAAAGTAATGCAGTAGGGTTAAAACACTTTATGACATCAAAGAACAGGAATTTGGGTCACACAACTCTAACAATTAATTAATTATTACTTATGGCATCAAAGAAGAGCTTTATAAGAAAGAAACAAAAGAGGGCTGAGTGTGATACTTAATTACCATTTGATCAAAATTACCTTTGTTGGTGCAAGAAGATTATGAGTATTTGTTTCCATTGGTAAGGTTCTTCATTTTTTTAAAGAAATGAATATTGTTGTGTACTTGTAATTGTTGATTTTGGGAAATATTTACTTGATTGATGAGATTTATTAATGCTCACTTAAGGCATCAAAGAAAGGCATTATAAAAAAGAAACAAATGACAATTGAGTGCAATACTTGATTATCATTTGATCAGAATTACCCTTGTTGGTGAAAGAATATTATGGCTATTTGCTCCATTGGTAATATTCTTGCATTTCTTTTTCTTGAGAAACGAGTATTGTTGTGTACTTGGTAATTGTTGATTTTGAGAAATATTTGCTTGGTTGATAATATTTTTTAAAGATCACTTATGGCATCAAAGAAGAGTATTATAAGAAAGAAACAAAAGATAATTAAGTGTGATGGTCAATTATCATTTGATCAAAATAAGTTTGTTTCTCGTAACGCTAAAATCAAAATAAGATCATAGAAATGTTGTAATATAATCAAAATAAGTTTGATAAATGGTTTTCTTTGAACACCTAACTTGGTAAGTGATAGACTATAGTTAAATAGACGAGGAAACTATTGATTATGAAGCAATAATTGACTATTTTATAGAGGGTAGAGAGAGAAGGACTACCTTGGATTAAGGTAAACCACTATCTTTTAAACAATCGAGCATGATTGCATTGGCTAAGATGTGAATGTATTTTCTCTTTGTTAGATTAAAACCTTCTCTGCATCTGATAAAAGCTACTTGAGCTAGGGTTGTTCTTTTGTATTATATTTTGCTCGACAAAAGGATCAATGCAAGGGAATTGATTCTTAATCAAATGGATGTTTGCAAAGGAAAAGAAAGATGAAGAATATTTACAAGCGAAGGGCATTATCAACTACTATATTTACTTTTAGTTTGTAGGTATGCATGAATAAATGATTCAAAAAGAAGTTGAAGAGGCTATGTATACTAAAGCAATGAGTGATGGGATGATTTAGGCCCATTGGTTTAGTCTTGGGATTACCAACATTTTAGCCAATACCTAAACCACGAGCATTTTAAAGAAGATCGATAATTTTTTTTGACCATTATGATCAATGCATGACTATACACCACAAATCATATTAAAGTGTAATGTACCACCTACACAACCTCCATTTACATGTGAGGTATTGTCATCATCGATGTAAGAAGGGTAAAGTATCATAAAAGCCTTTATACTAAGAGTCAAATTTCATTTTGCCTCCTTTACTAAAAAATGGGTAAATTAGTCCATATACATTAAATCTGTGCATTAGATTAAAGAGCAAATCAATCATTTTTATTAAAATTTTCATCTATTTATACTATTAAAAAGTGTCCTGCTTGAAACAATAACCAAACAATAACATGTGGTGTGCCACATGTACGTCATGTTATTGTACAAGGACAAGTTTTTAATACTAATAATGGAAAATTTTAATAATAAAAATAGATTAAATTTTTAACAAATATCAATTTATTCTCTGATCTAATATATAGAAACTAATTTAATTTTTTTGAGTAAAAAAGAAAGATATATTCTAACTCATAGTATTAGGGATAGCATTCGATTGAGTTGAGTCGAATCAAGTAAAAAATGTTTGAGTTAATTGAGTTGATGAATCCTATTTTAGTAACTGAACTCCATTTGAAATTTTCTCGAATCGAGTAAAAAAATTTCGAGTCAAGTCAAGTCAACGAATTCTATTATTTATACTCAATGTTGCATTTATATGCATCGATGATTTAGTTAGTGATGAAATACAATATTATTTAACTAGATAAATAATATAATAGTTTTTCCTTTTAATTTAATGGTAAATATTTATCAAAACGATATAATTTTATTTTATTTATTTAAATTTTTGGATAACTTAAATTGTGTAACTCATATTCAAGTTAAACAAAAAAAATTTAATTTTTTTATTTGAGTTAATCTGAATAACTCAAAATATTTAATTTAAAATTTAAAATTTTTATCAAAATTTTCCAATGGAATCAAATTTTAGTGGAAAAATGTTATTCCTCAAGATGAACCTACTCATTTACCGAAAGTGGAGTGAGATGGATTACTTTGGTATCGCGCCTATTTCCATCTCTAGACGTGTAAATGTAACAAATGGATCAACTTTTAATTCAACGTGTCGAATGGGATCCGAAGCACTGCGGAATGGTTTGGTTGGAAGACTGAAAATTTTGTTAAAAGAGAAAAAGACTGAAAAATGCTCTTGGACTTCAACCTTGATGCCTTTGAAAGGCATCGCTTCCAAGGCAAGCAAAAAAGTTCATTTTTTTTTCAACTTTTTGATCTATAAAAACTCTCTTCTTTTATTATCCACAATGTTTCTCTGATACTGCCAAGGTGAGCTTTCTTTTAGTCATTTTGTTTGGATTAAAGAGGTGTGATGTTTTGAGGGAAAAACAAAAATGGGTTTTATTTGCTTTACTTTCTTTCATTTTCCCCCTTTCAGTCCTCATGTTTTTGTGATTGATTGGTGAGAAAAGTGAAGATATAAAAGTAAAAGAAGTTGAATTTTTTTTTCGCACTATAAAAAGTAAGTTATCTATAAAATTGACTGCAATGTTTGAAACTTAAGAACTTTGAAGCAATTCAAAGTTCTATTTCTGGAAATCAATTTTGTCACAATATAGCTATTTCGGCAACTACTTTCTACTTAAAAAAAACCATGAATTTTATGTTTTCCACTTTCGAGTTACTTTCCTCATTGATTTTTTTTCCTTGGGTGTAGAAGAGAGTGATTTTTTTTTGGTGAGGTGAAAATGTCCTCGAGAAGAGAGTCGAAACCGAAGAAATCAGGTTTAAGCAACTCAAAAGCTGTAAATTCGCCTTCGTCTTCCACAACTTCGTCATCCAAACAATTCCCAGAATTATATATCGATGGGCAGAGCTCACCGGCATCTTCATCGGCTCGAAGCAAGCCACAATATATTTACTCTGACAATTTGCAAGCGGATGCCGACCGATCCAAAGAAAATGTCACTGTCACCGTTCGGTTCCGTCCTCTCAGGCATTTACCTTTGCTTTCCTCACCTCTGTTTCAGTATTCTGTTCCATGTATCTGTTTGATGACGGCTTTGATTGGCGTTTTTGGATGTAGCCCTAGAGAACTTCGTCAAGGGGAGGAGATTGCTTGGTATGCAGATGGAGAGACTATTGTGAGAAATGAACATAATCAGACTACAGCATATGCATATGGTTAGTTCTGTAGATTCTTTAACCGAATATTTTTTCTTCTGTAAAGAAATTGAATGATCCTGATGCACTTGATTGAAGAAACCTTTAGGTTTTACTCAGTTACATCCACTAAACACCGACTAATGAAAACTAATAAAATTATGTTGGGGAATTTCCAGTGCCAAAGAGCTGGAGAAATTTAAACCATATGTATATTTATAACATTGGTATAGGTTTTTAGGTTACTTGTAACCCCTAAAACCGTTTTATTCTTTAACCCTTATTTCCTTAATGTCAATTCCCTCGATGATTTACATGTGAACTTGATATTCTTTACTTGGACACGTTTTTGTTTCATTTTTTATATTACGTATTGAAACATGTTTCAGCTAAGGTTTATGCGTATGTGTGAAATAGCGCTGTGTTGCTGTATGAAGTTTGTGAAGTATGTGCTGTTTGAGTTGTATATAAATTTAAGAAAAAATTACTTTTTCTGTCATTTTTATCTTAGGCATCTGACTTATTGACATAAAGTATACATAATATCTAGTGACCTTTTTCTTCTTTTGGTCAATTTTTTTCTTTTAAATCATTCTACATCTCACTTAATTTATGTGTTCCTAGATCGAGTGTTTGCCCCTACAACTACAACACGCCAGGTCTATGATGTTTCTGCTCAGCATGTTGTCAGTGGGGCCATGGAAGGCATCAACGGTATTTTGTAAAGATACCTCTTCTTAGCAAACATAGCCTCTTAATCATGCACCAATTGCTTGAATTTATATCTGATGGAGTACAGTGTCCTTATTTTCTTGATGATTCTTTGCTTTTCTAGATAGGAAAGGGAATTCATCATTTTTGAGTAATCAACGGGCCCCAAAAAAGTTAATCTAGTTGATAACCACATGTTAAGCTAATGTTAAGGCTTTGAAATTTACTAGTTTTGCTATTTTCATGCAACATTGGCTGATAGCATATGAATGTTACAAATTGCTTGCATGTACTTATCCATGAGAAATTAGACTAGGCAAGGCTGTTGCTGGCTTTGGACCTGCCTTTTTGGTGACTCTTTCAGATTCAGAAACTTAACAAGATGTGAGGTATTTGCAAGGCTTCCTACCAAGCAAGAATGATTCTGGCGACTTAGGCATATAAGTTGATTTGTTTAGGCTTTTAGAGTGTAAGGTTTTCAGAGTGCTGGTGCATGTCATTTGCTGGTGACTACTGTTTTATCATGTTCAGAGCACTGGATTGAGGCCTAGTTGTTATTTCGCCCTATTTCAGCACTGCACCCTGTAATCACTCTATAGTTTAACTTTGGAAATCTCAGTTTGATATTTCTGGTACCAATAGATTTTTTGCCAAGGTATCTGGTATTGTGAGCTTCCTTGGCAACTACTATTTCAAGTTAGAAGCCACCTTGCCTTCTCCAAATGGAGGTACCCACAGGGTTGTGTTAGAAGCTGATGGATTGAAACCAAAGTTATGGCCTTTAATTTGTATTTTTTTTGAAGCATTTCTGTTTGTATAGCTTACTGCTATGGTGTTAAATTCTGTGCGCAGGCACCATTTTTGCTTATGGCATGACAAGCAGTGGGAAGACTCACACGATGCATGTAAGACTAAATAATTTTCTACATCATTTCCTTATCTTGTCTGGTTATTGTGGATTCCTGGATGGTCTATCCTATTTTAATTTCATAATTATAATTTGATTTTATGTTGGTTTTTCATTTGGATTCTTCTGACCAAATCTTCGGCTGTTTTTGTTATTACATGTCAATGAAGAATTGATTTATTAATTACTCTAACCTTGTAGTAGAGAATTGGGTAATAATTAGTTGCTTTTGGATATAGGAGCAAGAAGGGGTCATTGCAGCAATTTTTTGAATTAAAGCAACAATATCTTGCTCTTCTACTAGCGTCATTGCTTCCACACTAGAGCCTAGCTACCTTTTGTTTCTATTTTTGCAAATTCTGTTTTCTGAGAAGTCTATTACATGGTTCATTCTGAAGGGTTGTGGACTTTTTTATATAACCTTATAAGTTAGTGATCAAGTGTTGAAACTGCTCTCCCTTAAGTAAAATCTATTTTGTTTATCTTCCTCTGTGACATGCTTACAACTATCTGTAACTAAAGCAGCAATTCCTGTTCTTTGTCCGTTAGTATCTCATAAATTTGATTTGTTTCAACAGTTGAGCTTAGCTACTTATTTCTACCTTTGCAAATTATATTTTCAGAGAAGTGGTAACCATGATTAATTGAGAACTATCAATTGGAAACATTTTATATTAACCTTGATGTATTCAAGGATAATGATTATGTCATATTAAGGGTATGATTTACTATCCTGCATCATCATATCTATCAAATATTTCTGCAGCTATGGAATTTCTTTGACAAATCCTCATGTTTCCTTATGAAGTATTCACTGTAAGGAAAGGGCAAACCATGCATTTCTAATTTAGAATACAAGTAACATGCTTAATTTCATCTGATTGCTGAAATGGCAGGGTGATCAGAGGTCACCTGGAATTATACCATTAGCAGTGAAGGATGCTTTTAGTATTATTCAGGAGGTACCGTATGAGATGTTGACTTATTTAACTTCTATTTCTTGTTCCTTTTTATGGATGCTAATGGGCCACTTATGCTGTAGACACCAAACCGGGAGTTTCTTCTTCGTGTTTCATACCTGGAGATCTATAATGAGGTGAATTTCTTCCACTTTTTTCCTTAGCTATTAGCCTGATATTCTTTCCTCTGTCTTGACAGACTTCCTTTTCCCTTGACAACTTAGGTAAACTATCTTCAAATCTGCATTGGCTTTTATGCAACATCACTATTCTCAAGGTTTTTATCTTTTCAGGTTGTTAATGACTTATTAAATCCAGCAGGACAAAATTTGAGAATTAGAGAAGATGCTCAGGTACCTTTTATTGGTTATGATATCCTTGTTCAGTTGTTGATATGGTTTCTATGTCATTCTTTACCTTATAACGCTTCAATATCTACTTAGATTGACTTCAGTGAATGTGGAAATTATGTTAATTGGAGATTCATGCTGAGCTTTTGGCATGATAATGTTTCAACATCCAAATGAGGCCAACTATAGTTTATGACCGTATAATTTCAGCTTAGTATCATAATGTTTCAGAATGATAATGTAGCAAGTACACATCTATAAAGTTGCCTAGTGGCTTCTTGCCATTTGTGCATTAAGGAGTTTGCTGTTTTTGCGTTGTCTTAAATTCTGCATGAGTTTCCATTTCTTTTATCTTGGATATTTTTGGTATTTTCTCATAATATAATATATTCCTCTTATGAATAGATTGTTATTGTTGTATGCAATTTTGCTGTTAATATGGGCATGCCTAGTGTTTTTTTGCATGTTTGAAAGTGTATTATTTATCTATTGCTTGGTTTATGGCTTTAGGGAACCTTTGTTGAAGGAATAAAGGAAGAAGTTGTACTATCCCCCGCCCACGCCCTCTCACTTATAGCAGCTGGAGAAGGTAAAGCATGCTGGCATGTTTTGCTATATCCAGATCAAATAGAACTGAAGACTGTTTAGAGCCTTTTGAACCCTAGCTTCAGATGATATGCCTTATCAAAACTAATCTTATCTATGAATTTTTGAGCTGGATAAATGACTAAATAGTTTCCTGGCACAGAAAATAGGGGGCTTATGCACATCATTTGTTGATGTAGATATGTATACGTCTGTGGCTGTCCTCTTCATTGCACCTCTTGTTAATGTTTGTTATTTGGGCCAGTGCCTTTCCTTCTGCTAGCTGTAATGGAACTTTTTTCAAGCTATGTGATTAGATTTCGTTCTTTTTAAACAGAGCACAGACATGTTGGATCAACAAATTTCAATCTACTCAGCAGCAGGAGCCATACAATTTTTACGTTGGTATTTCACCATTACTCTGCGTCCTTTAGAAGTTCCTTGTTCCCCGTTTTCTTGTTTTAACACTTTTAAGTGAAAAAAGATTTTCAGATACTGTTTTAAGTGGTATTAATTGCAATCTTTTCATCTAAGAATTTGTGAGAAATAATGTTAACACCTATTTTGAAGTGTGGATATGTGTTATATGATGTTAATCATATTTGCTATTGTTCTGATTTTGGATGGTGTATGTGAGTACTTGATGATCATTGACATGTTCACAAATTCACTGCCACGACTGATTATATTTCCTATGACTACCTTGTCTACAGACAATAGAGAGCAGCCCGTATGGTGAAAATAGTGAAGGTGAAGCAGTAAATCTATCACAGCTGGTAATTTGTACAGCCTTAGTTCTGGGACCAATTTCAGTTATTTCTTGTTACTTCTTTCTATTTCCGGTTTTGTCTTGTTTTTTATTTTATTTAGATATTTTTATCCTATTTTCTATTTTGGAAGGAGCTAAAGATTTTAGTGTTGACTTATCACACTGTTGATCAAAACATTTTACTTTTTCCTTCTTTTATGCATACATGCAGAATCTCATCGATCTGGCAGGTTCTGAGAGCTCGAAGGTTGAAACAACAGGCATTAGGAGAAAAGAAGGGTCTTATATCAACAAAAGCTTGCTAACTCTAGGAACTGTGAGCCCTAATTTATTGTTCTTTTCTGGTCATAGTGGAAATTGAATTGTTTATTCATTCAGTTTTCTCTTTAATCTCTAACTCAATAGTTGGATCATATGTAGTTCATCATTTCTGGCGTGTGCGAGATCACTGTCTGCAGGGGCTAATCCATAAAATTTTTTTTTTGGGGGGGGGGCACGGAATTGAATTATAAATTTTTAAGGGATCAAAATTTAATTTTATCATTATTGAAGGGACTAAACAGAATTTTTTTTCATTTTTGAGGGGGGGCAAAGTGCAATTTAACCACATATTAACTTATAATTTAATCATTTATGAGAGGGGCTGAATTACGATTTTTCCATTTGAGGGGGGGAGGGGCTCAAGGCCCCTGCCTGCCCCCTAGATTCGCCTCTGACTGTCTGTGAATACAGTTAGGTTATTTAACTATATGGTAACTTTAACAAAGCATTTGGAGAGAATATATGCAATTACAAAGCAGGATAACATCAAACAAACTTCCTATTTAATATTATCTGTCATGCGTGTTATCTTTTTCCTGCTCAAAATATTGTTAAATTTTAAAGGGATACACCAAAAGTGTTTTTCTTATGTTACTAGTGTAGCTGTTGATTGAAACTAGTATAATGTATGGTATGATTTTAAATTTCTTTTTCCAAAATATGCTTGCTGAGATGTTGGTTTCTTAAATTGTTAAAACAAGTTTGTAAGAAGCACAATTTTCAAACTCATCATGGATAAACTCACTAGATTCGCCTCTGACTGTCTGTGTATACAGTTAGGTTATTTAACTATATGGTAACTTTAACAAAGCATTTGGAGAGAATATATGCAATTACAAAGCAGGATAACATCAAACAAACTTCCTATTTAATATTTTTTGTCATGCGTGTTATCTTTTTCTTGCTCAAAATATTGTTAAATTTTAAAGGGATACACCAAAAGTGTTTTTCTTATGTTACTAGTGTAGATGTTGACTGAAACTAGTATAATGTATGGTATGATTTTAAATTTCTTCTTCCAAAATATGCTTGCTGAGATGTTGGTTTCTTAAATTGTTAAGACAAGTTTGTAAGAAGCACAATTTTCAAACTCCTCATGGAAACTCATGCTTCTGTGTCAAGTACCTTTCCTGTGTTCTGTGTTTTTTTATGGTACTTAGACCAGTAGACATACGAATATAAGACGCTACATGACTGAGCTAAAATTTTTTATTGTCATACATTTTTGAGTTTTTAATTGGACATGGGTGGTTCTGAGATGTATTCTTTAACATTTTCTGGTATGTTAATCGCTCATGATATTTTAGAGCACATGCTTTGTTCTTATAACAGCTGAAATTTACTGTGTGCTAGAAGTGAGGACATAGACATGTCATTTACTGGATCTTTGTCGAGCAATAGTACTTTCTCTTTGTTCCTATATATATTTGTCAACACTATCGTAAATGTCTCTCTTATGGGATAAACATTGCTTAAAATATGACCTTTTTTTTTCTTTTCTTTTTGTAGGTTATTTCTAAATTAACTGATGGGAGAGCCACTCATATACCATATAGGGATTCTAAGCTTACCAGGCTGCTTCAGTCTTCATTAAGTGGTCATGGGCATGTATCTGTAAGCATACTTGGATGCCTCTGTTGAAAAACATATCTACGTTAGCAAAAGATATTAGAAATGTCATGCCATTTGTTTCCATGAATTTGTCATACTTGCTTATTGGTGTTCTTTTTTGTTTCTTTTCTGTCCAAAATTTCAGCTCATTTGCACTGTAACTCCTTCATCAAGTAATAGCGAAGAGACACACAATACATTGAAATTTGCCCACCGTGCTAAACACATTGAAATCCAAGCAGAACAGAACAAGGTATGCATGTGTTTCTATTGTATGTATATATTTTTTAATAATTGAAGGGGGTTATGCTAGGGATTGAACCTTTGTGCCACTAGGCTTAAGGGTTGTTGGCATATTGTATGTGCTTAATATGTACATATATGTGTGCATGAATTGTTTTGCGTGCCTGTGTGTACACTATGGGTGTTTATACTTGATGCACACACCACACACCACACACACACACTTACAAATATACTTATTCAGGATTTTCTTTTTGTAATTTACTTTGTCAAAAATGCAGATTATTGATGAGAAATCACTGATCAAAAAGTACCAAAATGAGATACGTGCTTTGAAGGAAGAGCTAGAACAATTGAAGCGGGGTATTCTAACCATTCCTCAACTACATGATATTGGAGAAGATGATATTATACTCCTAAAGCAGAAGGTATTTGTTCTGTTTTGACTACAATAGCTGAAATTTTAATGTATTGTATTTTGGTCTAACTATAAATCTACTCCAGGGGTAAATTTTGTTTTTTTATGTAACTATGTGATTTGAGATTGTAGAGAGATGGGCAGTAGTACAAAACGCTGACTCCTTGTAGTAGTTGTGGTTAAAGTTTTGACATATCTTAGCAGTGTGTCTTCTTTCTTAACCAGCAGTGAATATTTATTTGTGGGGCATGTTGATTGTGAAGTTATGTTTTGTCTAATATTGGTTGTCCTCCTCACCTACTCATTGCTGTATTATGGATTATTCTGTCTGATCAAATATCATCCAAGACTTGTCAGCCATTGATCATTATTGTTCCTAGCACATAATCACCCATTTGGTTAGTATAGCTTTATGTGTTTTGAGTAATCTTTTGCATAATAATCAGTCATTTTGTGTGTTTTGAGTAATCTTTTGCATAATAATCAGTCATTTTGACTTTGCTACGTTATTTGATCCTTTTAAGCAGTTCCAAGGATGCAAAAAGTAATATGTTTGACCCATTAGCTGGAACCCCACTTTTTGGCTTTGCTTGTATGAAGGACTGAAAGGAGTGAGGATGGAAAATTTGTTAAGATCCATACCACTTTCCTACTTTATAGCTTAACCATTAGATTAACAAATTTTCTGTCCTCGCTCCTTTCTGTCCATCATACCATGCAGAGCCTTCAAGTATTTTCTAGAGAGGCTTGTAAGCTTATTATAGATCTGGTTACCATACACTAAGTACTGACCCTGCTTACCTGATTTTCTTTGCAAACTAATAGCAGGTGTTGGCAAAGTAAATTAAAGAAGGTTTTTCTTCTACAGCATGGTTTTTGTTCAGCAGGCTTTTCCATGATTTCAATAAAATGACTTTTTTGTTGTTGCTAAACATTTTGAACTTCTTTGTAGGTTGCCAATCTGTGGATTTCTACTAATGCAATCTTCCTAGTCTTTGAATCTTTTGATGACCATAGAATACAGGCTTGGGGAGAATAAAGTACCAATTATAGGTGCTTTTGGTAGAATGAGAAAATAATGACTTCCTTAATATGGGGAAAAACCATTTTCTTTTTAATTGCCGACCTTCCTATCCTGCCAGTCTTTTGGCACTGCACACAAGATGCTTAGTTGAGATTGAATACTGATGTGCAGTCATAGGGGAAAGACAACTTCAAGATATTTATTTCTTAAAAAATCCAGATTGATGTTATCTCATGGGCTCCTGTCACGTTAAATTGGATTCATTTACATTAGATTTCTACTCAAAAACATATGATAATAGTGTGCTTGGCATATTGCTGGCGTAAGGTGTGAACCTAAGAACAAGAACCTTGAATTTGTGTCCTATTAAAATGTTTCTTTTACTTCTCCTTTCCATTTCCCTTTTAAATAAAGTAACATACGTTTTTTATGTATCATTTTCATGTCTCATTTTAATCACATGGTGTCAGGTTAATTTATTTGATGTAAAATAGTTCTTGAATCATAGCTGCTAATTTTATCCCAAAGGGGAAAAGAAAGATGAATCACATCTTGACTTTGACAATTCATTTGTTATGATCTGTAAAGCTAGAAGATGGTCAAGTCAAGCTGCAATCAAGGTTGGAGCAGGAAGAAGAAGCGAAAGCAGCTTTATTGAGCAGAATACAGCGATTGACAAAATTGATTCTTGTCTCCACAAATGCTTCACAATCATCAAGGTTACCGCAACGCCCTGGGCCAAGGAGGAGACATTCATTTGGAGAAGAAGAGGTATGATTGTTGATCTCATTTACTTTCTATGTTCATTCTTCATGTTTTTCTTGATGGATGGGAGTTATTTTACACACTAAGTCTTCCACTTTGACTTAATCTGATTATATCTAATTATACTTGCGTATATCTAATGCACAGCTTGCATACCTACCTCATAGAAGGCGGGACATGACTCTGGATGGTGAGAATGTTGAATTGTATGTTTCCCTTGAAGGGAATGCTGAAACTGGATGTGATACATTGAAAGAGGAGAAAAAGGCCCGAAAGAATGGCTTGCTAAACTGGCTTAAGCACCGAGTATGTTTGTTTTAGTACTCTGTTCTCCTAATGTTTATGTTTATTGTTTTATATTCTAAATATGAGCTTTGGGGTTCTTGATAAAGTTGCTAGGATAGATTAGTGATGAAAATTTTCTCACCATCTGATCTTACATTCATTTCAGCAACTCAGCACACACCAAAACAAAATTATTTGGTGTCTTACTTCTCTAATGATAAAAGTTGCCATTTGTTTCATTAATTTCAAGTGTTGGCAGTGGTTTCCCATCTATTATCATGGGAGATCTGCATTAAACTGCAATAGTCAACATTTTAAACAAGAGTTCATGATTTCTATTGATATGCTTATTAAGATTATAAAGAAGCCTTAGCTGCATTTTTTTGGCTTTAATATTCTTTTTCCTCATTTAGGTTTATTTGTTTAATAATTTATTTTTGCCTTATAAGGTCAGTGGCTTTGCACTTCTCTATTGCTGAACTTTGCTACACCAATATATCCTTTAATTGTGGTAAAAATGTAAAAATTGGTAAAAACCTTAACTAGAAAATGGATAGAATAAAACTTAGTCTAGATGCTTGAAGCAAATGCTCTTTTCTTATTATTATTTTTAAAATTTCACAAGTGATGCTCGGTATAAAGGGCTAAAGATAAATAGTTCATGCAAACTAAATAACATCATGCAAGCATTAACACCTACTAGTTGGTTTCAGTTACATGAATAGTTTCTTATGAAGCATGTATAGATGTAGATCTCTTTCCTCAATAGCTCATATTAATTTATGTTTCCTCTGCAGAAACGTGATAGTGGTATGGAGTCAATGATGAGTGCCAGTGATAAGTCAAGTGGAAATAAATCTAATAGTACCCCTTCAACCCCTAAATCAGGAAGTAAAAAATTCAATGTGGAATCTAGGCTTTCCCAATCCTTGTTTACAGAAAGTTCTCCATGCAAGGATCTTCTCTCAGATGCTAGACGGCATAGAGAAGTTCCAGAGAACGATTACCTTGGACAAGAGACACCTTTGGTATGCAAATATATTTTGTTTCCACAACTGTTTTTATTTCTTTTTCTATTGCACATGTTAGTCTTGGATTAATCTCTTTCCTGCTCTGACTTAATTAAACGTTTCAAATTTACAGCATACCCTTACTGTTGCAGAATGTTTTTTAACCACTGTTGTATTTAGAATTTGTTCTGACCTCAGTTATCTCCCCTTTTTTTGGTATCATGCATGGTTCAGCAAGTATATTTGATGCCTTGTTTATTTCAGACAAGCGTAAAAGCAATCGATCAGATAGATCTACTAAGGGAACAGCAGAAGATTTTGTGTGGAGAGGTAGCACTTCATTCAAGCACTTTAAAACGATTGTCTGAGGAGGCTGCAAGAAACCCCCTGAATGAACAGATTCATGTAAATACTGGCATCATGCTTTCTGTGTTATTTGCTTTATAGTCTCCCTGGATATTGGTTCTTTCTTTCTTCTTCCTTATTATTTTTATTATTTTAATTTTTTCTAGGACAAGATGAAAAGGATAAGTGATGAAATCAGGGGAAAGAATGAACGAATTGCTTTGCTAGAAAAGCAAATTGCTGATTCCATCATGGTTTCAAGCAATATGGAGAAATCAGAAATATCACAAGTAAGTTTAGCTTTTGTTGTTGGTTCCATAGGCCATTTGCCGCATCCTGCAACTCCATCTTTACTCTGTTTTATAAATGCTACAGTTTAATGTTGCTGAATTGGTGGCGCAATTAAATGAGAAATCCTTTGAACTTGAGGTAATGTATGCTTCCATATATGTTTCAAATGCTTTGCATGAGTCTCTGCATTGTATAGTAAGGGCAGTTGAGTTAATCACGTTAAATTTGGTTATATAATGTTCTAGTAACCTAACTGTGGACTCAGCTCACAAGTTCCTGCATTTTATAGTATAGGAATCTATAGAACCTGCTTCAGTGACCAAGTTGAACTACAGGAGTTGGAGGCAGCAAAGAATTCTTTATAACATTCCTCAACCTTTTTCCCTTTGTCCCTTTGCTTTGTCTGGATTTCTCTTATGAGTCTATTATTAATTCTGTTTCCAGGTTAAAGCTGCGGACAATCGGATAATTCAAGAACAGCTTAACCGGAAGGTAGATATACCTACTCAACCTATGGTTTTAAGTAATAATTGTCCCACACTCATGCCTTGCAAGTAACATCTCTTTCTGGGGTTCCATTCTAACTTCACATTTTTACCAGATTTGTGAATGTGGAGGATTGCAAGAAACAGTTGCATCCTTAAAGCAGCAGCTATCTGATGCACTAGAATCACCAAATGTCCGTTCTAAAGCCTCCTATTCCCAACAATTCGCTAAAATGAATGGCCTGCAGATGGACAAAGAAGTTGTGGCACCAAAAGAGATTAGTAGAGATTTGCTTATAAAAACACAGGTGCTTTTAAATGCTCAGATGTGGTGCTGATATGGTACCTTACTCGAGTGTTGCTATCTTATTAAGGCCAAGTCATGCAAACGCACACAATTCAGTCATTTGCACTTGTCCCCATGCTCTGCTCTTTTTGATGATTGAATATGTCTACATCTTGTTTCTCTGTGTCTCGGCAAGCATACAAGGATGCTATATGCAGTCTTTATGTTTCTATTCCCAGATTATACATCACAGCGACATTAGCATTTATGATTAGCGTAGCATCAGTTTTATTCTGGGTTCGCTTTTTACTGATTTCACTTTCATTGCAGTAAATGGTGTAAGCTAATTTCCTTGTTTTGCTCAATCAGGTGACCGAGATTGAGGAACTGAAGCACAAAGTTGTGGGACTAACTGAGTCAAAAGACCAGCTAGAGTTGCAGAACCATAAACTGGCAGAGGAGAGTTCATATGCCAAGGGGCTAGCCTCAGCCGCTGCTGTGGAGCTTAAGGAATTGTCAGAAGAAGTTGCTAAACTAATGAATCATAACGAGAGACTAATGTTAGAACTTGCTGCAGCAAAGAATACTCCTACACAACGTCGAACAAGTACACTACGGAATGGTCGAAGAGAGAGTCTGACCAAACAACATGACCAAGTTGGATCATCCTCTTATTTAAAGAGACAACTGGCGATGAGCAAAGAGAGAGAGCTTTCGTATGAAGCTGCTCTTCTAGAGAAGGATCAACGTGAAGCTGAGCTACAAAGAAAGGTTGAAGAATCAAAGCAAAGAGAAGCTTATCTAGAAAATGAACTTGCAAATATGTGGGTTCTCGTTGCCAAATTAAAAAAATCCAATGGAGTTGATACTTAAACTGTAGTTTCCGAATCAACTAAAGGGAACGACTGGTTCAGTTCAGGGCACAGTTTATTCACAAACAATAATTCGGCTTCGGCTTTGATTTAGTATTTGGTTTCAGAGAGTAGTGTCCTGAGAATGTTGTGCATTGCATGTAGAGGGGCCATTGTACATTCCATAGGAGTTTTTTCTTATTCATCAAATTTGTTGCATCTTTTGGGTTCTCTTATCCATTGGGGCATTGTATATGAAAAGCTTCAGTTTTTGTACATATGAGTTTTGAAGCAGTGCAGCTCTCAAATGTGTAGTTTTGCTTTTCATCAGTTAATTTTCATATCTGTTTCGCTGTAAATGTCTTATGCTTTAGATTGATATGGTTGCAGTGAACCATATATGCATGTGTGTGTATATATATATTCATGTTTCTGATTTAACACCATAATTAGGCTTTGAATGGATTACAAGTAAGTGCTTCCTCATTTGATTCCTTTAATAACTCTTTGTATGTGGAAACCATCTAACTGTTAAAGAAAAAAAGAAAAAGAAAACGAAATGAAAAACATTCCCAAAATGAACAAATGAAAAACACCCCCGACCTTCGATTAAAATTATCTTATAATTAACCCTTATTTTTTAAATTAAGCTTCATTGCAACTTTTGCGGAATTACATCCGTTTTTAGAACTTTTGGTTGGTGTATATTAAAGTTTGCAAATTTTAAGATTGAATTAACTGTAAGCATATTGTGTCAGACAATAGTATAGTTATTTTTATAATGAAAATCAAAGCAATTAAATTTTTCGATAAATTCAATATTTATAGTTTAATTAAGACTGCCATGTTATGTTTAATTCATTAGACATGGTTTATATATATATATTTTGTGTTACCATTAGATCCATTCCTAATAATTTAGTTCATTATTTTATGTTACTTCGGGTTCATAGGTGGTTCTTATTGTGCGGGAGCAGCAGGATGAGGAGCAATAGGGATGGAGGAGTAGTAAGGGATGGGCAGTGATGAGGATTGGTGATACTTACGGTGGGTGTTGGGCAATGATGATAAATGGTGATTCTAATTATTGGTATTTTATCAGAAAAGGAAACTAAAATATGAAGAAAACTGAACTGAGAAGTCAAGTAATTGAAATGGAAAAGGTACATTTTATTGAACTGAAACTAGTGTTTATAAAGTAAACAAATTAACAGCTACTAACTAAAAGTAGGCTACAACATAATCATAATCTCAAAAAAAAAAAAAACTCCAAAAAAATCTGAAACAAATCAAAGAGTTATGATTATATCTAAAATTAGCTAGATTATAATAATTGTAGCAAATCTTCAACACTCATTGCTTCAATTGCTGCAAACACCGAGTGTTGTTCTCAAAACTTCAAATTTGCTTACTGGGAGCGGCTTGGTGAAGATATCTGCAACTTGCTCCTCTGTTTTGAAAGAAACCAATATAACGTTACATTCTTTTTGCACTTCCCTAAAAAATAAAAGCTTAATGTTGAAATGCTTAGTTTTTCCATGAAATACTGGATTATGAGAAATTGCAATGGCAGCTTGATTATCAACGAAAATCTTTGTGCTTTCATTTTGTTCAAGGTTAAGATCACTTAATAATTTTTTCAACCACAAAGCTTGATTAACATGGGCAGCTGCAGCAACAAATTCTGCTTCAGTAGTGGGTTGAGCCACAGTTTCTTGCTTTTTCGAGCTCCATGAGAAGACACTAGATCCAAAGTTAAAACAATAGTCTGATGTACTCCTCATGTCATCAATAGAACCTCTCCAATCACTATCAGAGAAGGCAACAAGCTTGAACCCCTTGCTTTTTGTGAATTTAACACCAAAATTACTCGTGCCTTTGATATAACGAACTACTCTCTTAGTAGCCCTGAGATGCAATTCATTGACACAATGCATAAATCGTGACAAAATACTTACAACATTTAAAATATCAGGATGTGTTGCTGTAAGATACATTAAACAACTAATTAAACTTCTAAAATATCTCTTATCAACTTTATCAGCTCCATCTTCTTTACATAGCTTCTCTTTTTGATTCATAGGAGTGCTTACTTTCTTGCATTCTTCAAGTTTGAATTTCTTCAAGATTTCCTTGGCATACTTCTTCTGCCAGATGAATACTTCATACTCAGCCTGTTTAATTTCCATTCTAAGAAAAAAAGACATCAATCCAAGATTTGTTATCTCAAAAACCTTCATCATCTCCCGCTTGAATTCCTCAAGCAACCGTGCATCATTTCCCATTAGCAAGAGATCACCAAGATAAAGAGAGGCTATCAAAATATCATTATTCCCACGTTTGACATAAAGTGTGGTCTTGGACAAATTTTTTTCAAAACCCAAGCTAAGCAAATGATCACCTATTTTCCAAATTCATAATAATTTGAATTATTCATAATAATTCTTAAATTTGGATTTGGAGCAGAATTAGGTGGGTTTCTCCCAGAGGATGTTCCAAGTCTATAAAACTAATTTTGTTCTTGTGTCCACCAAAAAGATCCATGACCAGAGTTTGAAGGAAAGACTTTTGATCTTTGTAATTATAAGGATGATGATTTTGAGGCTCCCTTGCTCCAATCTGCCTTGGTCCTGGACCCTTATCACGTATGATATCGTAACTCTTCACTTCTTCTTCTTCTTCTTCTTCTTCTCTGGGATTGAGCTAGACAGACGCCTTCCCTTTTCCCCTGAAAGGATGAAAACAAGGCTTGGCACTGTCAGCTTAAGGGTTCTTGCCAACTTTTACCTTCAGCTTTTGAGGATTTGACGACGGAGGCATGATGAAAAGCCTGTTGTCACGGGTGCAAAAGTCAATGCTATTTTCATGGCACAATGGCTTTGCCTTTAACCTTCTAGTCTATTTCTCCTTGCACCATTGTTGCAGTTGGGTTTTTTCTGATAAAAAAACAAAGACAAAGTGTTAAAATATACGGAGAGAGAGACAGAGTGAGAAAGTCACAGTGTATTTCCCTTTTCCCTTTTTGTCTACTTCTCCTTGCATCATTGTTGTAGCTGGGCTTTTTATCAGAGAGAGAGAGAGAGAGAGAGAGAGAGAGAGAGAGAGAGAGAGAACGGCTTTCCATTCCATTTACCCTTTTGTTCTACTTCTCCTTGCACCATTGTTGTAGTTGGGTTTTTTTTTGATAAAGAGAGAGAGAGAGAGTAGCTGAAGGCTATGATGACTAATATATATGGAGACGAAGAGAGTGAGAGATTAGATGAATGCTAGAAAAACAATATATAATGGAGACTTTTGCACCTGACTAACAAATGAATTGTGGTATTACGTATTAGGGGTTAACAAAAATTGAAAAAGATGGTTGGCAATATATGCTACACTTTAAGTTGAGAATGTAAGATATTATTAAAAAAATACCATCACAAATTGTAAATATAAAAAGTAAAACAAATAGAAAATATATATATATAAATATAATTTTAGCACTTATGTATAAATATAATTTTAGCGGGTGTAAAAGAAATTTGGCTTATGTCTTGACTTAAAGGGAACAGTAGTTAAACCTCTTGTCAAATACTTGTTTGACAAAATTGGTTTTTTTTTAACTCCATATGTCTTTCGAGTATGTCATTAATTACCTTCATCAGTCAATAGAGCGTCAGTTCAATAAAACCAAAATTTAGGTAAGTACCTTCATTAGTCAATAGAACGACGATGATGATTGGTGATATTTATGGTTGGTGTTAGGCAATGATGATGAATAGTGATTCTTTATGTTTCAAATAAATCCAAAAAGGTGTTTTGGACTAATTATAGAGAGATCATTAACTTTAAATAAAAGTAAAAAAATATGCCACATCAGCAATAGATCTGTGCATGGGCCGGGCCACCCTAATCTAATCTTCCCTTCACTCAAACCTTAGTCTCAACTCTATGTCCAAATTGTCGCAACTGCTTGAATTGGAAGTAGATGATTCCTTAAATTGGGATTAAGAGCAGAATTAGGTGGGGTTCTCCCATAGGATGTTTCCAGCCCAAGAAAACCATTTATGGTCTTCTGTTCACCAAGAAGATCCGTGGCTGGAGCCTGAGTGAGAGACTATTGATCTTTGTAATTATAAGGATGATGATTTTGTGGCTCCCTTACTCCAATTTTCCTTGGTCTTGGACTCTTATCACGTCTGATATTGTAATTGTTCACTTTATCTTCTTCTTCTCTAGGATTGAGCTAGAAAGACACCTTCCCTTTTCTCTCGAAAGGATGATAATGAGGAAAAACACTTTTAAAAGAAATTGTGGCTTATGTCTTAACTTGAATGGACTAGTGGTTAAACCTAATTGTCAAACACTCATTTGGCATAGGTTCAAATTGTGTTACCCCTTTCCCCTAACTCTAATATTTTATGGAAAAAAAAGAAGAAATTGTGGCTTATATATCTAAAGGCATAATGGATTTTTTGACCCTCCAACTTAAAAAAAAAGTCATTAAATTTTTTTACCGCTTTTAACCCTTAAACTTACATTTTTTTGTCAAATCACTCAAAAATAGATGAAAAAGTTATCATTGGTTAACTTTGCTGGCATGTGGATTGCCACGTGGATGACACAGTCAACATTTAATTATTTTTTAAAAATAAATTAAAAATATTTTTTAAATTTTTAAAATTTTAAAAAATTAACTAAATATTGATATGTCATCCACGTGATAATTCAAATATATGCCACATCAGCAAAGTTAAAAATCATTAATTTTTCCATTCATTTTGAGATGATTTGACAAAAGATACAAATTTAAGAACTAAAAAAGGTGAAAAATAAAATAAAGAGTTAAATTTTTTTTTTAATTAAGTTGGAGGGAGAAATATGTATAATGTGATATGTAAAAACAGAACGGAAATGGAATGCCTTACGACAATTTAGCTTCATTAATAAACATTATAAAACATCTCTTTATTTTATCTGTAGTTTTGTCATTCTTTGATGATTACTTGGTTTTTGGTTAATACCCTTCTTAAACTTTATTTGTTATTATTCTTTAGCTAACTACTTCTTCTTCTTCTTCTTCTTTTTATTATCTTTCGAAGATGGAAAATAAAAGGTAAAAATATGAGATCTAAAATAAAACTTTTCCATAAAAAATCTTTAATCTTAAATTCTTTAAAAAGAGGCAATAATTTAAAAAAATTATTTTTCACACTCAAAATAAAAAAATTTACAATTTAAGCACCCACGTTAGATAGTTCAGTCATTTGAACCACTCGCTTTAAAATAAAAAACAAGTTGACATGGTAGTTAAAAAAATTTGTAATATAACAAATTTAGCTCTCAAATTTTACACATCATATCGATTTAGTTATAAGTTTAGAAAAATTAACCCTCAAAATTTATAAATTTCTTAATTTGATTCTAATTCTAAAAAAAAATAAAAAATATAAAAATAGATAAATATCTTCAAAAATATAATAAAAAATTTAAATTTTGTATTAATATTAAATAAATATAAATATATTAATATTGAATAAAATAAAATCCCTAAGCAAGACAATGAGCTGTATATCAATAAATTGTTTTAAAATTCCATTAAAAAGAACACCCTCATTTTTTGATAAAGAGAACTCATATAATTTGATTTTAAAGAAAAGAGGAAATAGATCATCAAGAATATATTGAACATGGACAACAATTCTTTTACTCATTTCATTTGATAATGATAGACTAAACAACAGAAAACAATAACACAACAAGACTTAAAATCGTGGACTTTTATAAATTTTTATGACTTCAACACTAGAACCTGATTTGTTACAAATATTGATTTTCTGCTTCTGTAGCTAAAAAACGAAAGGGTTTGAGTTTTGTCCTGACGTAAAAAAAAAAAGAAAAAAAGAAAAAAGACAAGCAAACCCAGAATACATCCTTCGAAACTAACCCCCCCCCCCAAAAAAAAGCAGGTAGGTTTATGTATTCTAATTGTCCCTCCACTCAAACCTAGTCCCAGAACTAAGTCCAAATTGCCACAACTTCTTGAACTGGAAGTTTGATTGAGAGCAGCAACATGTTCTCCTTGTTTCATCAAATGATTCTTTATATTAGGATTAGGAGTATAATTAGGTAGGGTTCTCCCAAAGTATGTGTGATGGCCCAAATTCAAGGTTATCGGAATAGTGGTTTCGTAACCACAAATTCGATTTAAAGAGAAATTTATTTTAATTTTTTTGCATGAATATTGGTATGATAGGAAAATCGTATGAAAATATAGATAGAAAAATTTTACCGATTTAGTGGTTAGTTAGAAAAAGAAATTATTGAAGAAATTGGGTAAAAATAAGGTATCGAGACCTCAATCTCGTAAAACCGAGTCAAAATATTTTTATAAATATTTATGAAGTGTTAGTAATATGGTATTAAAATTTCGTTAGAAAATTTTAATGTTTGGGTAGTCAATTAAGTGAAAAGGACTAAATTAAAAAAGGTGTAAAAGTTACTAGAAGAATTAAATAGCTCAATTGTTAAATGAGGAGGGACATAAATTGCAAATAACCCCAAAAGGAGATATTTTGGGCGGCATAAGCTGAGAAAAATCAGGATAATTGAATAATTAAGGGTAAAACTGGAATATTGCAAAATTTGCTTTAAAATTTAGGATTAAAGTGGAATTATTTAGATTTCTTTTTATTTTTCTGCATTCTCATCAGCAAAAAACGTCCTAAGGGTTTCTTCAAGCTGGTTTTTCATGATTTTTGCACCAAGTGAGTTAATCCTTACCTTTTTCTTGTAATTTTTGTGTTTCTAAGACTTTTACAACTGGGTCCTATTACTAAATTCATTAGTTTTTGATTTTATGAATGAATTTGAAAGTTGCTATGAATATGTACTGGAAGTTATGATGAAATAGGATGAAACTGAAGCTTTAATCTGTTTATGAGATGATTTTATTAGGTAATTTCAATAAAAATTGATTTGTAGGACCTAATTGTGAAAAAGTTTGGAATTAAAGTCTAGTACTAAAATTATGACTTCCAAAGCTTATAAAGTAGTTTAAAGTGATGGGATAAAGTGTTAATTGAGAAAAATCAGCTCAATTGAGAGGTTAATTGAGTAGGGATGAAATTATCATTTATTGAAAGTTTAGGGAAAAATGGTAATTAACATCATACACTAAAACAGTTTTAGACAGTAGCAGTAGTCTAACTTTGAAAAATCACAAAAAATTGTAGAGATCGAATTAGAGGATTAATAAAATATGAAATTAAAGCTTATTGAGTCGAGTTTCTCGTAGAAGAAACGGTTTAATCAATGGAATTGTAAATCATGAGATATAATAGATTTTGCAAGATAAGATCAGAATGAATTCGGGTTCCCCTGTTCTGACTTTGGAAAATCATTAAAAATTGTAAAAAAATTATTATGAGTTATAATTTATATGGTTAGAATAATTAATGAGCCTATTTTCAGAAAAAACAAATAGAAACATAATACTAATTCTGTACAATGAGATAATTAATTTTTAGTGAAGAGGGGTCGGAACTGTCAAACAATGAAACAGGGAAAACTTTAAAGAATAAACTGTACTTGTTGGCTAAACCAAAAATTTTGAAAATTTTATGGTAAGAAGATATGTGAGTCTAGTTTTAGGGAAAATTAAAGGATATTAATTTGTATTTCCATAGCTCAAGATATAAATAATTTAGTGACTGTGACTCAGTGAGACAACTTTGAATGCACTATAAATAATAATGGAATTATAGAGAATGTTACATATGAACATGAAATGTATTAGATTAATGATTAAATTTATTTATTTAGATCCAGAAAATTCAAATACGAAGCTAGATCGAGGAAAAAAAAGTTCGGGATTAGTAGATTTTTGTTTACGAACAAGTGTCGAGGTAAGTTCGTGTAACTTGAATTATATTCTTAAATGCCTGAAATGTTTGTTATTGATGTGAATATGATTTGAATGTTCATTATATGAAAATTGATGAAACATTGATATATTTGATAAAAGGGGAAGAAATCCCGGTTGAATGGAAGGAAAATTCAATGGATCTCTGAAAATGAATTGACAGTAAAAAGGATCTAGCCCGGATGGGTGATCCTATCCTGATATAGCCCTCCCGAAGAATATGTGGAAAATGGATTTAGCCCGGACGGGTAATCCGAATTAGGGTCTGAATTTAGCCTGGACTGGTAATTCAGATCCAAGCTCATTAGAGTAATTGTCATTGCAGGGGATTTAGCCTGGACTGGTAATCCCGGCAATACTCTATGAGTTTATATTATAGGGGATTTAGCCTGGACTGGTAATCTCGCTATAAGGATGAGGTTCGCGGGAGTGTGCTCTCTGAAATGGAAATGTACGCACATGAATATGAATTGACGGACCCGGATTTGTACACTTAGGTGTACCCCTGAAAATCCATCGAAATTCCAAGTAGTTCAACGGGATAAATATGGAAAAATAACAAGGGACTGGAAATCATGGAATTGATGAGCTCATCAATCATGGTATATATATTATTGATACATGGAAATTATTGGACTAATTTGAATGTTGAGTTTGTGCATGATATGGGAATAATGTATTGAATGGATGTATGAATGTTTATTGCATTGTATTGAAAATATTAGGTAAGTATAATTCTTGTTACATGAGCTTACTAAGCACAAAGTGCTTACCCTGTTTCCTTTTCCCTTGTTTTGTAGTGTTAAGAGCTCAGAGGTCGGATTTGGTCAGAGAGGCATCACACTATCAACCTCAAGATCTCGGTATATAAAGAAACTTTATTTTGGAAATAAATGACATGTATAAGCTTGTAAAGTAGATGTTAATGTGAAATGAATGTATAGTTAGCCATTGGTATGGCTAACAAATTTTGGTTTTGGTATGTGATGAGATTATCTTATGAATACGATAAATCTATCTTGAAAATATATTGAAATGGATTGGTTGTGTCGGATTGGTCTCGGTTTAAAATTTGCAGGGAAGATTAGATATTTATAAAGAGGTTATATTGAATTTTAAAAAAAATTATTCGGTAAAATCTGGTAATGCCTCATACTCTATTTCGGCGACGAATAAGGGTAGAGGGTATTACATTTGTTGGTATCAGAGCTACAGTTTAGCCGGTTCTCGAACCAACGTAGCAAATATGAGATTAGCTATACATGCCATTTAAATTATTATTGATAGTGTGATATCTCCTGACCATTTGAAATGTGATTTTCTTATAGTAAATGTCTGCCGATCGAGCTCAACCCAAGGAAGCCGGGAGTCATGCTCCGGCTTCAGAACAAAGATAAGCTGAAGCTACTAGTAGTAGAAGGTCCGAGACAAGGGACCAAAGTGAAGAGGCTAAAATGACCTTCTATCAAATGATGAATGAATGGTTTACTCAGTATATAAGAACTAACCCTGTAGTGCAGCAAGCTCAAGCTCCTCCTCCTCCTCCACCACCGGTTCCCGAGATTCCACAGGGTACAAGTACTGAATCTATCAGAAAAGGGAAAGCTCCAGTTGATAAAATCAGAAAATATGAGGCAGAAGAATTTAGAGCTGCAGTTGATGGTGATCCCGAACGGGCTGAGTTTTGGTTAGAGAATACTATTCGGGTTTTGGAGGAAATATCTTGCACACCAGAAGAGTGTCTGAAATGTGCAGTATCATTGCTAAAAGATACAGCTTACCACTGGTGGAATACTAAAGTTTCAGTTGTTCCGAAAGAAGAAATTACATGGGAATTCTTTCAGACCGAGTTCAGAAAGAAATATATCAGTCAGAGGTTCCTTGATCAGAAGAGAAAAGAATTTCTTAAGCTGAAACAGGGTAACAGATCAGTATCTGAGTATGAAAGAGAATTTGTCCGATTGAGTAAATATGCTCGGGAATGGGTACAATCAGAGGTCGAAATGTACAAACGATTCGAAGAAGGGCTGAATGAAGAAATTAAGCTACTGATCGGAATTCTTGAAATTCGAGAGTTTGCTATATTGGCAGAGCGAGCTTATAAAGCAGAAGAATTGAGCAAAGAAAAGAAACGAGCTGAAAGAGAAGCTCGGGTTTTCAGTAAAAGATCGATGGAAAAATCCCAGTTTTCTGCTTCAAAAAAATTGAAGAAATACTAGGATCGTTCTACCTCAGCCATTGGGTATTCGGGTAGAGAGCGATGTTTTCAACGCACTAATCCAAGACCTTCCACTCTATCAGTGACCAGTGTTGGCAGTGTTGGTACCCCTAAGCCGAGATGCCAGTATTGTAATAAAACTCATTTTGGTGAATGTCGATTAAAGAGTGGGGCTTGTTACCGATGTGGTTCTTTCGATCATTTCCTCAGAGATTGTCCAGAAAGGGGTGAAAAAGAAGCTGAACAGACATCGATGCCGAGTAATCCAGTTTCGAGGGGTAGACCACCTCGACTATCTGGTAATGTCAGTGGTAGCCGAGGAGCTATGAAAGATACTGCAGGCAGGCCTGAGGCACGAGCACCTGCTAGGACATATGCCATCCGTGCTAGAGAAGATGCTTCAGCACCCGATGTTATTACTGGTACATTTTCTTTACTTGATACTGATATTACTGCATTGATTGATCCTGGTTCTACACATTCATACATATGCACAAAATTAGTATTTGTTAAAAATTTATCTGTTGAACCTACTAAATTTGTGGTTAAAGTCTCGAACCCCCTGGGCCAGTTTGTGATGGTGGATAAAGTTTGTAAAAATTGTCTACTGATGGTAAAAGGTATTTATTTTTCGGCTGACTTGATGTTACTTCCTTTTGATGAGTTCGATGTGATATTGGGTATGGATTGGCTAACTCAGCATGATGCAGTAGTAAATTGTAAACAGAAATATATTGTTTTGAAGTGTCAGAATGGAGAATTACTTCGGGTTAAATCTGATCAGATAGAGGAATTATCTAATGTGATTTCGGTTATGACAGCTCAGAGGTGTGTCAGAAAAGGGTATGATGCTTATTTGGCATATGTGTTAGACACTAAGGTATCCGAGTCAAAGATACAGACAGTGCCAGTTGTATGTGAATTTTCTGATGTGTTTCCAGAGGAATTACCGAGGTTGCCACCAGAAAGAGAAGTGGAATTTTCTATAGATCTGATTTCGGGAACTACTCCAATCTCTATAGCTCCGTATTGTATGGCTCCTACGGAATTAAAGGAGTTAAAGACACAGTTGCAAGAACCTGTTGACAGGGTTTTTGTTCAACCGAGTCATTCACCTTGGGGTGCTCCAGTTCTATTTGTGAAGAAGAAGGACGGGTCCTTAAGATTATGTATTGATTACTGACAGCTTAACAAAGTCACTATAAAGAATAAGTACCCATTGCCTTGGATTGACGATCTGTTTGACCAGTTGAAGGGTGCCACTGTATTTTCAAAGATTGATCTCCGATCGGACTACTATCAGTTACGGGTAAAAGAGTCAGATGTGCCGAAAACAGCTTTCAGAACTAGGTATGGGCATTATGAGTTTTTGGTTATGCCGTTTGGGCTTACTAATGCACCTGCAGTATTTATGGACTTGATGAATCGGATATTCAGACCGTACTTAGACAGGTTTGTGGTAGTTTTTATTGATGATATCTTGGTCTATTCCCGAGACGAAAACGAGCATGCAGAACATTTGAGAATTGTGTTGCAAATTCTGCGAGAAAATCAGCTATATGCTAAATTCAGTAAATGTGAATTTTGGCTTCGAGAAGTGAGTTTTCTTGGACATATTGTATCCGCAGAAGGCATCAGGGTAGATCCGAGTAAAATCTCAGCTATTGTCAATTGGAGTCCACCGAAGAATGTATCTGAAGTTAGAAGTTTCTTGGGTTTAGCTGGTTATTATCGAAGATTTGTACAGAGGTTTTCTATGATAGCTTTTCTGATGACCCGTTTATTACAGAAATATTTTAAATTCAAGTGGACTGATGAATGCCAGTAGAGTTTCGACCGATTGAAAGATTTGTTGACGAAAGCACCTGTGTTGGTACAACTTGAATCGGGTAAAGAATTTATTATTTATAGTGATGCATCATTAAATGGTTTAGGTTGTGTCTTGATGCAAGAAGGTAAAGTTATAGCTTATGCTTCGAGACAACTTAAGACACATGAAAGAAATTACCCGGTGCATGATCTTGAATTAGCTGCTATTGTATTTGCATTAAAAATATGGCGGCATTATTTGTATCGTGAAAAATGTTGTATTTATACTAATCATAAAAGCCTGAAATATTTGATGACACAAAAATATTTGAATTTAAGACAACACAGGTGGCTTGAACTGATAAAAGACTATGATTTGGTTATTGATTACCATCCGGGTAAGGCTAATGTTGTAGCTGATGCTCTGAGTCTAAAATCTCTGTTTGCTTTACGAGCCATGAATGCCCGATTATCTTTGGTTGATGATGGTTCAGTCGTAGCTGAGTTGAGAGTTAAACCGACATTTTTACAACAAATATATGAAGCTCAGAAAAATGATGAGAAGCTATAGGCTAAACGGGTACAATGTGAGTCAGGTAATGATTCAGAATTTCAGATTGGAACTGATGATTGTTTATTATTCAGAGACAGAGTATGTGTACCGAAGAATTCAGAGCTTATACAGAAGACTTTACATGAGGCACACGGTGGTATTATGTCCGTACATCCGGGAGGTAATAAAATGTATAATGATTAGAAGAAGATGTACTGGTGGCCAAGTATGAAACGTGATATTTCTGAGTTTGTATCAAGATGTCTGATATGTCAACAGGTCAAAGCTGAACATCAGGTACCTTTGGGATTGCTCCAGCCAATTACCATACCGGAATGGAAATGGGAAAGAATTACTATGGATATTGTGTCGGGATTACCATTTTCTACGAAGAAGAAAGATGCCATTTGGGTGATCGTTGATCAATTAACAAAATCAACACATTTTATCCTGGCACGTATGGATTATTCTCTAGATAAATTGGCTGAACTGTATATATCTGAGATTGTCAGGCTACATGGAGTGCCAATCTCCATTATATCAGATAGAGATCCCCGATTTACATATCGTTTTTGGGACAAATTGCAAGAAGCCTTGGGTACTCAGTTGTATTTCAGCACTGCATTTCATCCTCAGACAGAGCTTTGTTGTGTTATTGTTTTCTATTGTTTAGTCTATCATTATCAAATGAAATAAGTCAAAGAATTGTTGTCCATCTTCAATATATTCTTGAATATCTATCTCCTCTTTTCTTTAAAATCAAATTATGAGTTCTCTTTGTCAAAAAAATAAGGGTGTTCAATTTTTTATTTTTTAATGGAATTTTAAAACAACTTATTGATATATAGCTCATTGTCTTATAAAACTTAGTCACTGGAATTCGGTTTTGGTCTTCTGTTCACCAAGAAAATCCGCGACCAGAGCTTGAAGGAGAGACTTTTGATCTTTGTAATTATAAGGATGATGATTTTGAGGCTCCCTTACTCCAATTTGCCTCGGTTCTGGACCCTTATCATGTCTGATATCGTAGCTGTTCACTTTTCTTTAGGACTGAGCTGGACATACTCCTTCCCTTTTCCCCTGAAAGGATGAAAATGAGGATTGACACTGTCAGCATAAGGGTTCTTGCCAACTTTCACCTTCAACTTTTGAGGAGTCGACGACGGAGGCATGAGGAAAAACCTGTCGTCACGAGGAACAGGCTGATTTAGAGCAGGTGCAAAAGCCGAGAATATTTTCATGGGTTCTTTCATAATGACTTTCCCTTTTCCCATTCGGTCTACTTCTCATTGCACCATTGCTGCAGCTAGGTTTTTTCTGATAAAAAATCAAAAGCAAATGGTTAATATATACAAAGAGTGAGAGGTTAGATGAAGAGTAGAAGAACAATTATAATGGAGACTTCTGCACCTAACTAACAAATGACTTATGGTATTACATATTAGGGGTTAACAAAAACACAGAAAGGAGGGTTGGTAATATATACTATACTTTAAACGGGGAATGTAAGACATTATCAAAAACCAAAGGCAAAGGGTTAATATATGTTTTTTTTTGTGTGTATATTGTGCATACTACTTATCGCATACTTTACAATGAGTTTATCAACTTACATGTGCTCTAGTTTATATTCTTGAATTAATTTTTTTCTTCTATTTCAATGCAAAGGTTTATAGTTTCAATTGTATCCAGTTTATCGACTTAAATGTGTTCTATTTCAATGCAAGGAGGGTTGGTAATATATACTATATTTTTTGACGTTATCGTTTATGATTTCAATAAATTAGAACGAGTTTATTGACTT
The DNA here is from genome assembly GCF_007990345.1 of Gossypium hirsutum. Classification (NCBI taxonomy): domain Eukaryota; kingdom Viridiplantae; phylum Streptophyta; class Magnoliopsida; order Malvales; family Malvaceae; genus Gossypium; species Gossypium hirsutum. Next base: position 42,511,409 of record NC_053445.1, on the reverse strand, counting down.
AGAGATGTTCTATTATATATTATTGTAGTTTCTTTTATTTAAATATTTATGATTCCAATTTTATACATTTTTAAATCAATCCATTTCTTCTTTTATTTAACAAAATTACATTTTCTAGTGACTGACTTTTCCAAGACAATGAGCTATATATCAATAAGTTGTTTTAAAATTTTATTAAAAAAAAGGAAAAATTGAATACCCTCATTTTCTAACAAAGAGAACTCATATAATCTAATTTTAAAGAAAAGAGGAGATAGATCATCAAGACTATATTGAAGATGGACAACAATTCTTTGACTCATTTCATTTGATAATGATAGACTAAACAACAAAAAACAATAACACAACAAGACTTAAACGCCTAGACTTTTATAAAATTATATGACTTCAGCACTAGAAACTGACATCGTACAGATATTGATTTGTTGATTCTCTTGCTAAAAAACAAAAAGGTTTGAGTATTGAGGCTAGGAAGACATCATTGACATGATATAATAATAAAAAAAAAGGCAAGCAAACCCAAAATACATCCATTGAAACTAACCAAAAAAAAAACATTAGGTAGGTCTATATATTCTAATATTCTCTTCACTCAAATCCTAGTCTCAACTCTATGTCCAAATTGTCACAACTGCTTGAACTGGAAGCTTGACTGGGAGCAACAGCAGGTTCTCCTTGTTCCATCATATGATTCCTTAAATTAGGATGATGAGTAGGATTAAGTGGGGTTCTCCTAGAGGATGTTCCCAGTCCAAGAAAACCACTTATGGTCTTCTGTTCACTAAGAAAATTTGCAGCCACTGCCTCAAGGAGAGACTTCTGATCTTTGTAACTATAAGGATGATGATTTTGAGGCTCCCTTGCTTCAATCTGCCTCGGTCTTGGACCCTTATCACGTTTGATATCGTAGCTGTTCACTTCTTCTTTTTCTTTAGGACTAAATTGGACAAAGACCTTTTTTCCCCTGAAAGGATGAAAGCGAAGATTGGCACTGTCAACATAAGGGTTCTTACCAACTTTTACCTTCAACTTTTAAGGATCTAACGATGGAGGCATGATGAAAAGCCTGTCACCACCGGGAAGAGGTTGATTGAGAGCGGGTGCAAAAGTCGACATTATTTTCATGGGTTCTTTCACAATGGCTTTCCCTTTACCCTTCTTGTTTGCTTCTCCTTGCACCATTCTTCCAGCTGGGTTTTTTTTTGATAAAAACCAAAGCAAAGGGTTAATATATATGGAGAGAGAGAGAGATGCAACTGGGTTTTTTTTGTTTGTACAAAACCAAAAGCAAATGGTTAATATATATAGAGAGAGAGGGATGGAGGGAGGGAAGGAGAGAGAGAGAGAGAGAGATAGAGATAGAGAGAGAGAGAGAGAGAGAGAGAGAGAGAGAGAGAGAGGGGGAATGAGATTAACATATATGGAGACAGAAAGAGTGAGAGATTAGACGAACTAGAAAAACAATATATAATGGAGAATGTCACACCTGGCTAACAAATGAATTGTGGTATTACATACAAGGGGTTTACAAAAACCAAAAAAGATGGTTGGTGATATATGCTACACTTTAAGCTGGGAAAGTAAGACATTATTAAAAAATACAATCACAAATTTTAAATATAAATGGTAAAACAAATAGAATATATATAAATATAATTTCAGCAGTATTAAAAGAAATTTGATTTATGTCTTACTTAAATGGAGCGGTGGTTAAACCTTTTGTCAACAGTACTCGTTTGACAAATTTGTTCTTTTAACTTCATATATCTTTTAAGTATCTCATTAATTACCTTCATCAGTCCATAAAATGACAGTTCAATAAAACCAAAATTTAAGTAATTATAACTTTTCAATAGTTTAAAAGATTAATGTTAATGTTGCTTGTTTTTTATTTTATTTTTTCTCAATCATCTGTTGTTTGAAAGGAATTTTAAGTTGAAACTAAAATTTACTTAGACATTTCTATGCTGAACTTTGGTATTATTAGTAATTTGATTAATGACTATTTGAAATTTTCTGTAAACTCTTGATGCATTTGTCAAATTTATAATATATTGAATTATTCATAACAACTTTCAAAGCACCAAAAAGAGGAGAAAATTTTAAGTAGAAACGAGTATTTTTTTTTTGCTAATGATAACTGAGAATTACATGTTATTTGAATTTATCTTTGTTTGTAAAAGAGAGCACACACACATAAGAAAAAGAAAACAACTATAGCAGAATCTGTAATTTCTAGCTACATAACAATAAATTAAGAACTTTGCTGACAAAGCAAGAATTAAAAGTTTGGAGATATTCAGCAGATTCTCATTTATGACCCTTCATCATTTTTTGCCTTATTCAGCAGATTCTCATTTATGACCCTTAATTATTATTTTTTCCTTTTTTTCCAAAACTTTAACATCTTTCCATATATGTATGTTACAGTCTACTATTGCTGATTTGGTGGCACAATTAAATTTGAACTTGAGGTAATGTATGCTTCCATATAGGTCACATGAGTCTCTGCATTGTATAATAAGCGAATTTGATTGAGTGTATGTTTAGTATTACTTTTAAGAAGCAATTTTAGGATAGAAAAACACTTTTGAGACAAAATCGATTATTCTTAATCAGGCTATTTTTTGAAAGAAAAAAAGTGTTTTTCTCAAATCAAAAATTGGCCCAAGAACACTTTTTGGGGAAGCTGAAAATTTCAACTTCTCCCAACAAAAAATACTTTAGAGAAAAAAACACTTTTAAGAAGCATTGTTAAACAAAGCCTTAATCAAATTAAATTTGGTTATGCAATGTTTTAGTAACCTAACTGTGGACTCAGCTCACAAGTTCCTACATTTTATAGTATAGGAATCTATAGAACTTGCTTCAGTGACCAAGTTGAACTACAGGAGTCGAATGAAGAAAGAATTGTTTATAACATTCCTGAACCTTTTTCCATTTGTCCCTTTGCTTCGTCTGGTCTTCTCTTATGAGTCTATTATTAATTATGTTTCCAGGTTAAAGCTGAAGACAATCGGATAATTCAAGAACAGCTTAACCGGAAGGCAGATATACCTACTCAACCTATGGTTGTAAGTAATAATTGTCCTAAACTCATGCCTTGCAAGTAGCATCTCTTTCTGGGGTTCCGTTCTAACTTCACACTTTTATCAGATTTGTGAATGTGAAGGATTGATAGAAACAGTTGCATCCTTAAAGCAGCAGCTCTCTGATGCACTAGAATCACAAAATGTCCGTTCTAAAGCCTCGTATTCCCAACAGTTCGCTGAAATGAATGGCCTGCAGATGGACAAAGAAGTTGCGGCACCAAAAGAGATTAGTAGCGATTTGCTTATAAAAACACAGGTGCTTTTAAATACTCAGATATGGTGCTCATATGGTACCTTACTCGAGTGTTGCTATCTTTTTACGGCCAAGCATGCGAACGCACACAATTCAGTCATTTGCATTTGTCCCCATGCTTTGCTCCATTTTGATGACTGAAATATGTCTACATCTTGTTTCTATTTGTCTCGGCACACATACAAGCACACTATATGCAGTCTTTATGTTTTTATTCCCAGATTATACATCATAGCGACATTAGCACTTATGATTAGCCTAGCATCAGTTTTGTTATGGGTTTACTTTTTACTGATTTCACTTTCATTTCAATAAATGTTATTGCTAATTTCCTTGTTTTGCTCAATCAGGTGACCAAAATTGAGGAACTGAAGCACAAAGTTATGGTACAAACTGAGTCAAAATACCAGCTAGAGTTGCGGAACCATAAACTGGCAGAGGAGAGTTCATATGCCAAGGGACTAGCCTCAGTTGCTGCTGTGGAGCTTAAGGAATTGTCAGAAGAAGTTGCTAAACTAATGAATCATAACGAGAGACTAATGGCAGAACTCGCTGCAGCAAAGAATCCTCCCACACAACGTCGAACAAGTACACTACGGAATGGTCGAAGAGAGAGTCTGACCAAACGACATGACCAAGTTGAATTATCCTCTTATTTAAAGAGAGAATTGGCGATGAGTAAAGAGAGAGAGCTTTCGTATGAAGCTGCTTTTCTAGAGAAGGATCAATGTGAAGCAGAGCTACAAAGAAAGGTTGAAGAATCAAAGCAAAGAGAAGCTTATCTAGAAAATGAACTTGCGAATTACCCATCGCATTCTATTATATGTTTTATTTTGTGTGTGTTTATTGTGAATATTACCTATAGTATAATTTGCAACGAGTTTTTCAACTTACACGTGCTTTATTTTATATTCTTGAATTAATTTTTTTTTATATTTTAATGCAAAGATTTATAGTTTCAATGTAACCAATTTATCGACTTATAGATGTTCTACTATATGCTTTTGAATTTTTTTTACGTATTTATTGATGTGCACATTACTTATCTCATACTTTACAATGAGTTTGTCAACTTACACGTGCTTTATTTTATATTCTTGAATTAATTTTTTTCTTCTATTTCAATGCAAAGATTTATAGTTTCAATTGTGACCGGTTTATCGACTTACACGTGCTCTATTATATAATTTTTTTTGTATTTATTGATGTACATATTAATTATCACATACTTGGCAATGAGTTTATCGACTTACACGTGCTCTATTTTATATTCTTGACCTAATTTTGGTTTATCGTTATTTTTTGACGTTATCATTTATGATTTCAATAAATTATAACGAGTTTATTGACTTAGAGGTGTTCTATTATATATTATTGTAGTTTCTTTTATTTAAATATTTATGATTTCAATTTTATATATTTTTAAATCAATCCATTTCTTCTTTTATTTAACAAAATTACATTTTTTAGTGGCTGACTTTTGCAAGGCAATGAGCTATATATCAATAAGTTGTTTTAAAATTTCATTAAAAAAAAGAAAAAAAATTGAATAGCCTCATTTTCTAACAAAGAGAACTCATATAATCTAATTTTAAAGGAAAGAGGAGATAGATCATCAAGACTATATTGAAGATGGACAACAATTCTTTGACTCATTCCACTTGATAATGATAGACTAAACAACAAAAAACAGTAACACAACAAGACTTAAAAGTCTAGAGTTTTATAAATTTATATGACTTCAGCACTAGAAACTGACCCTGTACAGATATTGATTTGTTGATTCTGTTGCCAAAAAACAAAAGGGTTTGAGTATTGAGGCTAGGAAGACATCATTGACCTGACATAATAATAAAAAAAGGCAAGCAAACCCAAAATACATGCACTGAAACTAACAAAAAAAAACATTAGGTAGGTTTATATATTCTAATCTTTCCTTCACTCAAACCCTAGTCTCAACTCTATGCCAAATTGTCGCAATTGCTTGAACTGGAAGCTTGACTGGGGGTAGCAGCAGGTTCTCCTTGTTCCTTCATATGAATCCTTAAATTAGGATTAAGAGCATGATTAAGTGAGGTTCTCCCAGAGGATGTTCCCAGCCCAAGAAAACCACTTATGGTCTTCTGTTCACCAAGAAAATATGCGGCAAGAGCCTTAAGGAAAGATTTTTGCTCTTTTTAACTATAAGGATGATGATGTTGAGGCTCCTTTGCTTCAATTTGCCTCGATCCTGGACCATTATCACGTTTGATATCGTAGCTGTTCACTTCTTCTTCTTCTTCTTTAGGACTAAGTTGGACAGACGCCTTCTCTTTACCCATGAAAGGATGAAAACGAAGATTGGCACTGTCAACATAAGGGTTCTGGCCAACTTTTACCTTCAGCTTTTCAAGAGTCGACGATGGAGGCATGAGGAAAAGCCTATCACCACGAGGAAGAGGTTGATTGAGAGCTGGTGCAAAAGTCGAAGATAATTTCATGGGTTCTTTCACAAAGGCAAATGGTTAATATATATGGAGGGGGAGGGAGAGGGAGAAGGAGAATGAGAGGGAGAGGGAGAGGGAGAGGGAAAGGGAGAGAGTAGGGGAGGGAGGGAGGGATGGAAGAAGAGTAATATATATGGAGACAGAGAGAGTATGAGATTATATGAACTAGAGAAACAATATAGAATGAAGAATTTTACACCTGACTAGCAAATGAGTTTTTGGTATTACATACTAGGGGTTTACAGAAACAAAAAAAAGATGGTTGGTGATATATGCTACACCTTAAGCTGGGAATGTAAGACATTATTAAAAAATACAATCATAAATTTTAAATATAAATAGTAAAACAAATATAATATATATATAAATATAATTTCAACACTTTTAAAAGAAATTTGGTTTATGTCTTACTTAAAGAGCGATGGTTAAATTTATTTTTGCTTTTTTATTTTTTAAGTATCTCATTAATTACCTTCGTCAGTGCACAGAATGATAGTTCAATAAAACCAAAATTTAAGTAATTATAACTATTCAATGTTTTAAAAGATTAATGTTAATGCTGCTTGTTTTTTATTTTATTTTTGCTCAATCATGTGTTGTTTGTGAGGAATTTTAAGTTGAAATTAAAATTTACTTAGACGTTTCTATGTTGAACTTTGTTATAATTAGTAATTTGATTAATGAATATTTAAAATTTTCTGTAAACTCTTGATGCATTTGTCAAATTCATAATATCTTGAATTCATAACCACTTTCAAAGCACCAAAAAGAGGAGAAAATTTTAAGGAAAAGCAAGTTTTTTTTTTTTTGCTACTGGTAACTGGGGATTACAATTTTTTTTGAATTTATGACCCTTAAACATTTTTTGCTTTTTTCTTCCAAAAGTTGAACTTCTTTCCATATATGTATGCTACAATCTATTGTTGCTGATTTGGTGGTGCAATTAAATGAGAAATCTTTTGAACTTGAGGTAATGTATGCTTTCATATATGTTTCAAATGCTTCGCATGAGTCTCTACATTATATAAAAAAAACATTAGGTAGCTTTATATATTCTTCCCTTCACTGAAACCCTAGTCTCAACTCTATGTCCAAATTGTCGCAACTGCTTGAACTGGAAGCTTGACTGGGAGTAGCAGCAGGTTATCCTTGTTCCATCATATGATTCCTTAAATTAGGATGAGGAGTAAGATTAAGTGGAGTTCTCCTAAAGGATGTTCCCAGCCCAAGAAAACCACTTATGGTCTTCTATTCTCCAAGAAAATTTATGGCCATTGCCTCAAGGAGAGACTTCTGATCTTTGTAACTATAAGAATGATGATTTTAAGGCTCTCTTGCTTCAATCTGCCTCGATCCTAGACCCTTATCACATCTGATATCGTAGCTTTTCACTTCTTCTTCTTCTTTAGGACTAAGTTGGGCAGAGACCTTCTTTTTCCCCTTGAAATGATGAAAACGAAGATTGGCACTGCTAACACAAGGGTTCTTACCAAATTTTACCTTCAGCTTTTGAGGAGCCGTCGGTGGAGGCATGAGGAAAAGCCTGTCACCACGAGGAAGAGGTTGATTGAGAGCAGGTGCAAAAGTCAACAATATTTTCATGGGTTCTTTCACAATGGCTTCCCTTTTCCCTTCTAGTCTGCTTCTCCTTGCACCATTCTTGCAGCTGGGTTTTTTTGATAAAAAACCAAAACTAAAGGGTTAATATATATGGATAAAGAGAGATGCAATTGGGTTTTTTTTATACAAAAACCAAAAGCAAAGGGTTAATATAAATGGAGAGGGAAGGAGGGGGGAGGGAGGGAAAGAGATTAATATATATGGAGACAGACAGAGTGAAAGATTAGATGAACTAGAAAAACAATATATAATGGAGAATTTCACACCTGAATAACAAATGAATTATGGTATTACATACTAGGGGTTTACAAAAACCAAAAGAGACGGTTGGTGATATATGTTACACTTTAAGCTGGGAATGTAAGACATTATTAAAAAATACAATCATAAATTTTAAATATAAATAGTAAAACAAATAGAATATATATATAAATATAATTTCAGTACTTTTAAAAGAAATTTGGTTTATGTCTTACTTAAATGGAGCGGTGGTTAAACCTTTTGTCAAACACTCGTTTGATAAATTTGTTTTTTTAACTCCATATATCTTTTAAGTATCTCATTAATTACCTTCATCAGTCCATAAAATGGCAGTTCAATAAAACCAAAGTTTAAGTAATTATAACTATTCAATATTTTAAAAGACTAATGTTAATGCTGCTTGTTTTTTATTTTACTTTTGCTCAATCATGTATTGTTTGTGAGGAATTTTAAGTTGAAACTAAAATTTACTTAGACGGTTTCTATGTTGAACTTTGTTATCATTAGTAATTTGATTAATGAATATTTAAAATTTTCTGTAAACTCTTGATGTATTTGTCAAATTCATAATAGTTTGAATTATTCATAACAACTTTCAAAGCACCAAAAAGAGGAGAAAATTTTAAGTAGAAACGAGCTTTTTTTTTTTTTGCTAATGGTAACTTGAGAGTTATATGTTTTTTGAATTTATCTTTGTAAAAGAGATCATGCACACATAAGAAAAAGAAACAACCATAGCAAGAATCTGTAATTTCTAGCTACATAACAACAAATTAAGAACTTTCCTGACAAAGCAAGAATTAAAAATTTGGAGATATCCAGTAGATTCTCATTTATGATCCTTCATCATTTTTTTCCTTTTTGTACCAAAACTTTAACATCTTTCCTTATATGTATGCTACAGTCTACTATTGTTGATTTGGTGGCGCAATTAAATGAGAAATCCTTTGAACTTGAGGTAATATGCTTCCATATATGTTTCAAGTGCTTCACATGAGTCTTTGCATTGTATAATAAGTGAACTTGATTGAGGGTTTGTTTAGTATTTCTTCTTAGAAGCACTTTTGGGATAGAAAAACACTTTTGAGAAAAAATTATTCCTAAACAAGCTACTTTTTTAGAGAAAAAAAATGTTTCTCTCAAACCAAAAATTGGTCGAAGAACACTTTTTGGAGAAGCTAAAAATTTTAACTTCTCCCCAAAAAAATACTTTAGACAAAAAAACTACTTTTGAGAAGCATCGTTAAACTAAGCTTTAATCACATTAGCTATACTATTGAATCTGATGGCTTTCTTCGAGTCTTTTCTTCGTTCTTCTCTGTGTGCCCCTTTGGCTTCTCTTCTAATATGTATTTATAAACTTTAGAATGCTTAGAAACCCTAAAAATTGGGTTTTTCCACGTAAGAGGGAAGCAGGGTGTGAAATCGACATAGGCTGGCACATGGGCGTGTGGCCAGCTCGTGTGGAAATGCCCAGGCCGTGTGGATCCTGAAAAAAACTCTTGTTGTCTGATTTTGGCCTATTTTTCTCTCCTTTCACTCCCCTATGCTCACCTAAGTATAGGAACATGAATTTAAAGGATTAGGAGTATCAAATTCACTAATTTACATAATAAATCATCCAAAAACGCATTAACAATGGGATTAAAAACATGCTACTTTTATGGTTTATCAAATATCCCCACACTTAAGCGTTTTCTTGTCCTCAATCAAAATCCTCAACTCTCAATTAAAATTAATCTTTCTCAACTTATAATTCTTATCAATAATGTTTTGTCATAATTCACAAATAATCATACATTGATAATTCAACTAAAGGAGCACTAAAGATTCAAAAAATCCAAGTCGTACATTTTTAAAGCATGAAAACATAGGTATCTTCCCTTGTCTACGTAATTACCTTTAATTCAAAATCAACAAGAATCAACATCCTCACTAAAGATTCACTCAAATCACTCAAAGTGTTTAAGGTTCAAAAATAAGCACTCAATAGTCAAACATGAAAAGTTATTATCATAAGCGTGCATGAAAATCAAATCTCCACCACTATAAAATGCGATGACACACAAATCAAAAGGTCTTTAAGCGGTTGTAATGGGGATTAAGTTATAGGTGTGGAGAAAGAGTAAAAAAAGTAGTTAAAATCGAGATCGAATTGATAAATTACCAAACTAGAAAAATAAACAAATGTTGAATTAAAAACAATTACATCAATAGAAAACTTTTCAAGAATAACATGAGCTTCTTCTCAAAATATGAATTTAACTGTTCAAGCTCAATTAACAAAGAATTAAATAATAATCAATAAATATGTATATATTTTTTGAATTTTCTTTTTTTTTCAAATAATAAGAAATAATTTAGCAACTTAAACAAAAGGCTTAATCAGGCAATTAACCAAATCAAATCTCGATAAAAATGGAGTCAAGGGAACGGGAAAAATTATCAATGAACAAAAAATGAGTTATGAGTTAACATTAATGGGTAAATCAAGAAACGGTGTGTTAGGCTCAAAAGGGGTTCACTAAGGGGTTAATTATGTAGGTAGGCTTTTTATGGGATAAGTGGGTTAAAACCTAAGTGTCTTTATCATCACAGTATATCAAATCAAAAGTGTGATCTCGACATGCATAATCGAAGCAAGTTCTAGAATAACAAATCAATAATGGCACACTCATAACCAAAAATAAAAATGAGCAAGAAAAATGTATGCTCTAAAGGCTCAAAATCTCACAAAAATATTATGGTTTTTGATGTCAATCTTGCAAATCTCAAACTTCAAGGCAATACCTCAATTCAGGGAAACAATCTAAAAATTTTTAATTCTGAAAATAAACTTATCATGCTTGATTCTCTCATGTCTTAAAGTTTAAAATAACCAATGCACAAATATCTATGAATTTAATCTAAAACACATCAATAAAAATCACAAATCGATAAAAATTCATTCTAATAGTAGTATGAGAAAATTACTTAAACACAAGACATAATTCAGGGATTTTCTAATAACTATATAAATAACATCCCCGTACTTAAGATGTATATTGTCCTCAATGTATAAACATAGATAATCACAGTATAAACAGAATATTATAAGGGAGGGAGAAAATTGGAACTGCCCTGAATATTGGATGAAATCCTCAAAATAGTGAAAAGCAAAATTGTAGGCAAATCTAAATGTAGAGCACGATTTCGAGCAAACTAATAAGAAAATAAACACAAATAGTGAAGAAGATTAAGGGATTAAAACTCGATTAGAAACAACCATAAAAATAAAAATATAGTTCAAAATATAAAAAACGATATAAGTCTAAGAAAATAATAATAAACATAAAAATAAAAATAAAAGAAAATAGACTCAATGGTCCTCATCATCAGAAACATCAGTGTCGTGAATCGTCGGCGCTGAGGAGGAGATATATATGGAGATGCTGACAAATCTACTGTAATGTCGCATTAATACTGTCGAATCTCTGAATGCACTGCAGCTCGAAGCGAGTGAAACGCTTAGAGAGGTCCGTCAAAGTGGCAGCAGAAGGAACAGGACGATGACTCGAAGGTGGAGGATGAGTTGGATCCTCGTGATGTAGTGGGACATCATCAGTGAAGTCATTTGGGTCATTCTGAGAGTCAGAATGAAGTAAACGGTACTGAGGAGGATCAACCCAACGAAGCCGCTCTATCATCCTCATATGGATCATGGTCGAGATTCCCTGTGGAGACATTTAGCCCACGAGAGTAAGTGTAGAGGACTACTTTGGTGTGTCGAGGAGACCAAAGTGTAACACCCCTTAACCCCATACTATCGCTGAAACAAGGTTATGAGGCATTACCAAACATATCGGATAATTGACGATTAAATTCACAAATAAATAACATACATATTATAATTTATTGATTTAGTCCCTTTCATGGACCTTCAAGGCCCAGATTACGTATTAGAAATGAATCGGGACTTGTTCGAGTGCTTCAAAAATTTTTTTAATTAAACTAATAATTTCATTTATTTCCATTTTAGTTTCATGCCACATTTACCAAATATGCCATATTATTTCATTTCATACTTATAATTCATATTAGACATCATTTTACAACCAAAGTTACAAGACTTAAGTACATAATTTATATAATACCTAAGTACATGCCACTTTTACCAAAAGAACGATTACATCACCAAATTGTCTCTGAAGTCGAGATTGATCTGGATGCTGAACCGGGACCTTTGATTTCTACTAACCTACAAACGGAATCAACCGTACGCTGAGTATTTCATACTCAGTGGTACTACCATAATTCAAACTATATAACTTTAATGAATTATAAAAATTAATCATATAACATTAAACATGTAAATTTTATAACTCATAAGAACTAATTTACATTCAGTTTCATGTTTCATATATAATAATTCATCAACAATATCATATATTAATAACTTGAATTTGATCAATTCATGAACCTTAGGTTCATGTTTCAAATCTCACAATTCGACTAACAATTTCCTTCTTATACTTTCAGTCGTATGATCAATCAAATCTATTCAATTCTCATATTTCGATTATTCACCCTATTAACAAACCCGGACCTTGGCGGATACACAGATTCCAACCAAACACACCAGTACTGCATATTGTGCCTAAAACGGTTCTCAGTACCTGATCAACATATCAGAAGCAATATACGACACATAAAGTGCCTGAAACGACACACGTGGTGCCTAATACGACACATATAGTGCTTGATCGGCAAAGCCGATAAATTCTTGTACTCTTCCAATCCTATGGCATGCCAACTATATCCGACTAAGTTCGATTAGCTAATAGGGTATTCAAATCGCTTTCTCAATTTCAATTTCACTTTCAATGTACAATTCAATTCGATACAATTTTCCACTTTCCAACAATATACTATCAAATATTCATACATAATCATACTTCATCTCAATTTGATTCATTTCAATATTGATACCTACCTTAAAATTTTACTTACCATACACATAAATTTAAATATAACATTTAATAAATAGTAGTTTGAATTATAGTAATACAAACCCGGATTTATTCGATTACTCCTCGACATCTTTTTCCTTTCCTTTCGGTACCGATGCCCCGGGTTCTTTGCTAGCTACGGAAATTAGAATGATTATACTATTAATTACAGCACTAATTAATAATAATTGAATTTTTATCCAATTTATACCCTTATTCCAATTTAATCCTAACTAACTCATTTGCTTTTCTAACTCAATTCATACTTTATTTCTATTCAATTTCCTTCCATATTCTACTTAACTATCTAATGTTCATAATTAAACCCTAATTTAAAACTTCTTTCAATTTAATCCCTACAACATAAAACTTATAGCCTAGTTTACAATTTAATCCTTTAATCAATTCTAACTTAAAATTCATTCAATTAAACCCCTAATTCATTGTTTTGTTCAACATGAACTATGTTCAAAACCCTAAAAAAACTTCCAAAACCTCAACTTAATTTCAAAAAAACTTTATTCTAAAGCTTCTAAAACATCAAATTTAATTAAAAGGACTTAATTGACTTACTAATTAAAGCTTAAAGCTTTCAAACCCTAATTTTTCCTTTTTCTTTCTTTTCTTCTTTTTCCCCTGGTACTTTCGAATAGCCTATTCTGTTTTGGTTTCCTTCTTTGTTTTATTTCCTTTTGTTTTTATGCTTTATTTGTTTAATAATAATATAATAACTTAGTAAATATCTATTTAATAATCAATATATTTATTACAAATGTAATATTACTTATATTTACACATATACTATATCATCATTATACATTTGTCATGTTTTAATTTATTTATCACATAAAAATCTTATAATATAATTATTTAATTAATAAATATCTTTTACTTAAAAATAAATAATAAATATCTATTTGCTTAAATAATAAGTAAATTTAAATCCATGAATTACAATTGTATGCTTATTTTTATTACACGTGTATATTTTATTACCATACAGTTGGCTTTAATATATATATTTCATTAATTTAATAAGATAATATCAATCAATTACATAATAATTTATACTATTATATTCTAATATTAATTAATAATAACTTAAATCATTAAAAATCTTTACATTTTTCTCATTGTTTTGCCGCCTCAACTATTACTTAATGACATATTTGTCATTTTGGTCCTTTATATTTTCTTTTAATTTATAATTCAACTTTTACCCCTTATTCAATCTAGTTCTTCTTCCTATTTTCTCTTAATTAAGCTAAATTCACTTAAATTAAAACCTAATTAAGCTCACTACTAGACCATAAATATTTCTAATAATTATTTACGAACTCATTTCATTAAGATGGAGGCCCAATATTACACTTTTCCAATACTCGTGAATTTTGTGTCATTACACGAAGTGTCGAGCGAGTCGAGTCACGTAAGGATCTAAACAGATAGGGCCCTTTCTGTGGCAATCTGTCTGATGGCTGAAGGCTAGGGCGATAAAATAGGCCAAATCAAATATATGCCCAGTGTTCATACTCCGTAGATAGTATGCATCGGTAGTACTGATGACGCTAGTGCTCTCTCTCCTACCGGTCAAAGTATGAGCTAACAGGGCATGAATGTACTGCAAAGCCAGAGGGAGAGAAGTAGCTTTCAAGCGGCTCGCGTCATAAGGAACCGTACTCGCCATAAGATTTACCCAACAACAAAAGGGTGAGTAGTGGATGTGTCGATGTAAGCGGAGGAAGTTCTAAGCATTCATAAACTCCTCAGTGTAGAGGCCCAAAGAAGCGCCAAACTCAGGTACACTCATATGGCGCACTAGGCCACTAAGTCTGAAGGTGACGGCACTTGGCTCGTCATAAGATGTCATCGTATACTAGAGATGAAATGTCGAGGAAAACTCCAAAGTCAGCTCCATGAATGTGGGCTCGATGATGGAGAAGAACCGATCTCATGAGGATGTGGTAAGAAAAGCCCGAACAAGATCAGCAAGGTAGACCTGTTCCAAAGTGGCCCAATCAATACGTTGGCTCAAACTGAGTGGTTGTACACGAAGGAGCTAGAATAAGTCCTCTTAGGAGCCCGCTGAAAATCGGATATAAGGATGGCGGGCCTCGACAAAGGCACTCGAGGAAAAGGTCGTGCCAGGGGTCTTTCACTTTTTCGAAGCGGGGATGACGACCTGGGATTTGTTACGCGTGTTCTTCATGGTGTACCTGAAAGATAGAACATTCCACTATCAATAAAACAAGAATAGAAATATCACCAATTAAACACATAGAGAAGCCTATGAATAAACGTGTGAATAAGACAGAAATATAACTTTAAAGAATCTAGTGATGAATTATGAAGAATAAAAGCGACCTAGATGGATAATCTGCGCTTAAAATCATATGCACTAATACCCAAACGTGCAAAAACTAAGGACTAAACAGGATACAAAAAAGAAGCAGTATAAGAAGCTAAAATAACTAAGAAAGAAGTAAAAGACAATAATAATCATGACAAGAATAAAAATCAAACAAATAATAATAATAATAAGGATAATAACATAAAATAAAATATTTAAATAAAAATCTTAAATAAAAAATAAAAAAAATAAAAACCAAAAATAAAGAACTAAAAATGGGAGAAATAAGGAGGACCAACGGCAATGACGGTGATTCTGATGGAACTGCAGGAGGTCAGAAGAAGCACGGTGTTGGTGGTCAGCGTTAGGGATGGTCAACGATGGGGCATGGCTGTTGTGGGTACGGCTGTGGGAGTCAGTCAAGGGAAAAGGGTGGTTGTGGGTACGGCTCGACGATGAAAAGGTTGGTGAGAGAAGAAAAAGAAGAGGGAGAGAGTGTGAGGGTGGTGAAAGCGATGGTGGCCGGAAAGTGAGAAGGGGAAAGGAAATGGCGTTGGGGTTAAGGGGAAGTTGAGGAAGATGAAAGTGAAAAGAAAATTTAAAGTTTGGGGGTTTAATGGGCGACACGGTCATGTGAGGCCCGTGTTAGGCCACACGGCCATGTGGTTTCTTTTCAGCCCGTGTTCGTTTTAAAAAATATAGGCCCAATCTTTATACGGCCGTGTTGCATAACCGTGTGATAGCTCATTCGCTTCTCCCACGCCTGTGCGGCCTCCCACACTTCTGTGTGGTTCGGCCGTATCTCGCACATGACCCTATGCCTCACATGTGTGGCAAGGCTGTGTGGTCCACATGGTCGTGTCACATGGTTGTGTACACTATCGTAGATCGTGTCTCTATCGAGTTTTGGAAAAATTAAGTCCCAGGATCCACATGGCCAAGAACACGCCTATGTGTCCAAGCCGTGTGGGGCACACAGCCATGCCGTTAGGCTGTGCAACTCACTGTCGAACCCCTTTTAGAGCACACGACCTGGGACACGCCCATGTGTCCAGGCCATGTGGGTTAAAAATCCTTGATTAACATGAAATAAAAATAAAAATAAAAATAAAAATAAAATAATTAATAGTGTTAGCACTTAGGTTGCCTCCCAAGAAGCGCTTATTTAAAGTCTAAGCTCGACTTACCTCACACTTGTATGGTTACGGTGGTTCGAGGAGTTGAAACTCCTCTTTCCTGCTATCAGTTCTATCATCAAAATAAGGTTTAGGTTGAGTACTACTTACCTTAAATGTGCCGAATTCAGAATGATTTACCACAATTGTACTGTATAGGAAGACATTCAGTACTGTAAAAGGAGTTGCTTCGTTTGCATTGAGCTCCGAAGTGGCAACTCGTGGATCCTTTTTTATCTAGTAGTACCTTGTCCCCAACCTTAATTTGGTTTGTTCTATCCACATGCTCATCATGGTGTTGCTTTGGTTCTTCATCATGTATTCTCGATTTCTCCTTAACATGTGTTCGCCATTCACCTAGTTCATCAATTTGCAGTATTCGTTCATCGTGAGTCGTTCTATTTTGTCGCATAGACTGGAACATGGCTCCATCACGTTTTTCCGAGGGGTTTCTCGTAAAGAAGTTTGAGCCACAATATCATTCATATTAAAAGAACTCGTATAATCATCTCGACCACTAGATATCTTAGTAGAATCACGAGCTTGGAGAGTAATCGTGCCATCACCTGCACAAAGTATTAGTTCACCTGTACTAACATGAATAACAGTTATGGCAATTACTAAAAAGGGTCATCCTAAAATTAAAGGTATGTCACTATCCTCATCCATGTCTAAAACAAAAAAATCAACTGGGAATATGAATTTATATATTTTCACAAGTACATCTTCAATAATACCTTTAGGAAATCTAATGGTTCCATCTACTAATTGAATACTCATCCTAGTTTGTTTGGGTTTCCCAAAACCTAATTGTTTAAACATTTTATAAGGCATGACATTAATACTATCCCCTAAATCAGTTAAAGCATTATTCACATTTAAACTACCAATTAAATAAGGAATAGTAAAACTCCTTAGATCTTTCAATTTGTTGGTAGTTTATTTTGCAAAATAGCTGAGCAAACTGCATTTAGCTCCACATGCAACGAATCATCTAACTTTCGTTTATTTGCCAAAAGCTCCTTTAAGAATTTAACGAAATTGGGCATCTGCGAAAGAGCCTCAATAAACGGTAAGTTAATATGCAACTTTTTCAAAAGTTTAAGAAATTTACCAAATTTTTCGTTAGTGTAGTCTTTTTTCGTCGCCTTAGGATATGGCACACGAGGTTTATAATCCTTACCAGCCGGTTTTTGCTCATTTTGGCTTACCTCAACCTTACCTTTTCTTACTGAACTTTCTTGCCTCGGTTCTGGTTCAGATTCGACTAAACCTTCTTCATCTCACACAGTAATTGCATAAAGTTGCTCCCTTGGGTTAGTTTCGGTATTATTAGGCAAGCTACCTTGTGGTCATTCTGAAATCAACTTCGCAAGTTGACCGATTTGGTTCTCAAGCCCTTGATCGACACTTATTGATTTTTAAGTACTGTTTCAGTGTTTTGGAAGCGGGTTTTTGACATCAAAATAAATTTCATCAACATCTCCTCAAGGTTCGGCTTCTTCTCTTGTTGGTAGGGTTGTTTAAAGCCTAGAGGAGGTTGTGGTCTTTGGTTTCCTTGACCACCCCAAGAGAAATTGGGATGGTTCCTCCAACCTGCATTATAAATGTTACTGTAAGGATTATTCTGAGGCATAGAATTATTACCCATATAATTTATTTGTTCGTTCTTTGTGTTAGGACCGTAGGGTAGACATTCTGGATTGTTCATCCCTCCTCCATTTGTATCGCACTGCATCACCGGATGTACCTGCGTAGAACCATATAAACCATCAATTTTCTTATTTAAAAGTTCTACCTGATTTGATAACATGGCGACTGCATCTAAATTAAAGACATCGGCTGCTTTCAATGGCTTTGTTCTCATGACTTTCCACTGATAATTATTCAATTTCATCTCTTCTATAAATTCATAAGCCGCTTTGGGTGCTTTATTGTTCAATGTACCACCGGTTGCTGCATCGATTAATTGCCTAGTTGAAGGATTCAAACCGTTATAGAAGGTTTGAACCTGTAACCATAAAGGTAACCCATAGTGAGGGCACCGTCTCAAGAAATCCTTATACCTCTCCCATGCATCATATAGGGTCTCTAATTTGATCTATACGAAAGAAGAGATATCATTCCTCAACTTCGCTGTCTTAGCCGATGGGAAATACTTCAGTAAAAATTGTTCAGTCATTTGCTCCCATATAGTGATAGATCCTCGTGGTAAGGAATTCAACCACTGTTTAACTTTGTTCTTCAACAAAAAGGGAAACAACCGTAGGCGAATGGCATCGTCAGAAACGCCATTTATCTTAAAAGTATTACAGACTTCTAAAAAGTTAGCCAAATGAGTATTTGGATCCTCTTCTTGCAAACCATCGAATTGAACAAATTGTTGTATCATCTGAATAATGTTCGACTTCAGTTCGAAATTATTTGTAGCAATGCTGGATCTCACAATACTCGATTCAGCCCCAGTTAGAGAGGGCTTGGCATAATCGTACATATAACGATGAGCAGGATTTGGATTTGCAGGATTCGCAACAACCACAGGAGGTAGCCATCTCCTCAATAATAATAACATCTTTTTGCTCTTCCACTATATTCTGTCGACTCTACCTTGCTTCTCTACGATTTCTGCAAGCTGTACTTTCAATTTCACTATCAAATACTAATGGTCCTGATAGATTTCTTCTAGTCATAAACTAAAGGAACCTGTTAGAAGCAAATAAAACACAAATTAGAAAACAAAAATTAAGCTAAAAGAAAAAATAAAATGCAATAAAAATAAATGGCTAAATAAATAAAAATCGAGTGTTCCTAATATTTTAGTCCCCAGTAACGGTGTTAAAAACTTGATGGTTACTAAACTAACTATAATTACGACAAAGGCAAGCGCACCTATCAAACAATAGTATAGCTATGGTGAGAAGGGAATATCGTATCCACGAGGACTAAAAGTACTAGTAATTACTATTTTTCTATTATTTAGCCGATAAATTAAAAGAATTATTTTAATCTAAATTTACTAATCTAAATTAACTAAGAACGTGACAGAGAGTGAATTGGGAAAAATAAACGAAGATAACCAATGAGATAGATAATACCCAGGAAAGAATCCACGTAGACTTCACTTATTAATTTGAATCTGAATTAAATGATTTATTCACTTGCACTTTGATCCGTAGAAATCCATAAATCATGTTAATATCTCTTTCTAATTAAAATCCCTATTGTCGCATTAACTTGATCTATAGATTCCCCTATTAGATTTGACTCTAATCCAGTAGATTTATGTCGTCCTGTTTCTAGGATTGCATGCAACTCCACTCAATTATACTAGATCTACTCTTAAACAGGGACTTTTGCTCCACTAAAATAAGCACATTAATCTTGAATCAATATCTCAGAAATATTAAAAGAAATAAACATACATAATTGAGAACAAGAATCAAGTATTTATCATGTAATTCAGAAATCAAATAATAAGATTCATCATAGGTTTCAACTTCCCTAGGTATCTAGGGAATTTAGTTCATAAGTTGGAATAAAACCATCTAAAAGTTAGGATAACAACAAGATATAAAGAAACCTAATAAAACATCTAAGGAAATTGAACGGAGATCTTCAATCTTGAAGGAGATCCGTTTCTAAGTTGAATCTGGTAGCTTTCTTCGAGTCTTTTCTTCATTCTTCTCTATGTGCCCCTTTGGGTTCTCTTCTAATATGTATTTATAAACTTTAGAATGCTCAGAAACTCTAAAAATTGGGTTTTTTTTGCGTAAAATAGAAGCAGGGTGTGAAATCAACACGGGATGCACATGGGCGTATGGCCAGCCGGACGTGTGCCCAACCCATGTAGAAATGACCAAGCCGTGTGGATCCTAAAAACAACTTTTTTTACCCGATTTTGGCCCATTTTCGCTCCTTTCACTCTCTATGCTCACCTAAGTATAGAAACATGAATTTAAAGGATTAGGAGCATCAAATTCACTAATTTACATAATAAATCGTCCAAAAACGCGTTAAGAATTGGATTAAAAACATGTTACTTTTATAGTTTATCAGTTATACAATGTTCTAGTAACCTAACTGTGGACTCAGCTCATAAGTTCCTACATTTTATAGTACAGGAATCTATAGAACTTGCTTCAGTGACCAAGTTAAACTACAGGAGTCGAAAGAAGAAAGAATTGTTTATAACAATCCTCAACCTTTTTCCATTTGTCCATTTTCTTCGTCTAGTTTTCTCTTATGAGTTTATTAATTATGTTTCCAGTTTAAAGCTACAGACAATCAGATAATTAAAGAACAGCTTAACCGAAAGGCAGATATACCTACTCAACCTATAGTTTTAAGTAATAATTGTCCCACACTCATGCCTTACAAGTAGCATCTCTTTTTGGGGTTCCTTTCTGTTATGAGTATCTCATCAATTACTATTACTGTTGCAGTTAGTTAAAGGAGTTAGATAGTTGTTAAAAAAGGTAGTTAGTTGTTAGCTGTTATCTGATAGTATTAAATACCCTCACTACTATATTCAAGTGATCTTTTGAGATTAATAAAGAATTCTTCTTATCTTCTTTATCATTGAATCTAACATGGTATCAAGAGCTAGTATTTTCTTGGTATAACTGGATTTTTTTCTCTAGTTTCATGGCTACAGAGGGTGTTCCAGTGGTTGATACTCCTCGTCATTCCTCCAACACTGGGGAAGCAATTCATTCGCAGGGTCATGGCAGTATCGCTTTGCAGACAGTTCATTATTTCTCCAAACATGACACGATCAAACTCGATGACAATAATTTTCTATTATGGAAGCATCAAATTTTATTAATTCTTAAAGGATACGATCTTAAGGGGTTTGTATCAGGCACGATTACTGTTCCTTCTCCACTTATAACTGGGAATGAGGGTCAGTTAATTAAAAACCCCGCCTTTCTTATTCATAAGAAACAAGACAAGTTTCTCGCATCTTGGCTATTATCTACGGTCACAAATAATGTATTGGTGTATCTCACGACGGCCAATACTAGTTTTGAAGTCTGGACAACCATTGAAAGATGGTTTGGTGCCAAGTCCAACATCAAAATATCGAGTATGCGCCATACTTTATACTCATTCAAGAAAGCAAATCTTACTATCAAATAATATTTGTTCAAACTAAAGAGTATGAGTGAAAGTCTAATTGCAGCTGGTAGCCTGGTTACTGAACAAGAACAAGTGAGCATCATCTTGGTTGGTCTTTCGATAGAATATGAGTCCATTCGCGTGATCACCTCAACAACTCCTATGTCCCTTGACTTGCTGGCTGAGATGCTTCTTGATTGTGAAGCACAACAGTTAGCTCTACTAACAGAAGTCTCTGTACAAGCTAATTTGGCATCTCACCAAAAACAAGATATAGTAGCAAGATCAAAACATATTGAGGACTCCAAAAGCTATCCTTAGGAGTTTAAGCAAGGACACAAAGGGCAAGAAAGAGGTTGGTCTCGTGGCAGAGCTCATGGTAATGGTCGTGGTTGGTCTCGTTCTAGACTGCAGTGCCAATTATGTAGCAAAATTGGTCATGTGGTCCAAAACTGTTATTACAGATTTGATGAGAATTTCTCTAGTGTTGATCAAGGCTATTCGATGACAGCCAATTATCATCATCTCAATGGGTAATGTTTCCCTTCTCCAACACCTCCTTACTCTACTATGTCTCATTGTTGTGGTTCATCTTCACGGACTTACTCTCCATCCCCTCAGAACACTTCTCGAGGTTTTTCCTCTGTTCCAACTGATCAGACATGATATCTTAACTCCAGGGCTACAAACCACATTACTCTTGACATGGCTAGTCTCACAACTGCATCACCCTATACAGGTTCAAGTCAGGTGTCTATAGGAAATGGTGATTTTGTTTCTATAGCTAACATAGGGTCTTTTACTCTATTGGCTAGTCCTAGGCTTTTGCGACTCAAGAATGTACTGTATGTTCCTACTATTTGTAAGAACTTGCTATCTGTAGGTTAGTTTGCTAGGGATAATGGCATTGATTTTGAGTTTCACCAATTTCTGTGTTTTGTGAAGGATATTCAGACAGGGAAAACCCTTCTAATAGGCCACATGCATGATGGATTCTACAGGTTTGATGTTTCACATGTTGCTTCCAATACAACTATTGCTGCTCAAGGATCAAGATCAAAACTTATATGCAATGCTCAGCTTTGTGAATGTGAAGGATTGCAAGAAACAATTGCATCCTTAAAGCAGCAGCTCTCTAATGCACTAGAATCACAAAATGTTCGTTCTAAAGCCTCGTATTCCCAACAATTCGCTGAAATGAATGGCCTGCAGATGGACAAAGAACTTGCGGTACCAAAAGAGATTAGTAGCGATTTGTTTATAAAAACACAGGTGCTTTTAAATACTCAGATATGGTGCTCATATGGTACCTTTCTCGAGCGTTGCTATCTTTTTAAGGCCAAGCATGCAAAAGCACACAATTCAGTCATTTGCACTTGTCCCCATGCTCTGCTCCATTTTGATGACTGAAATATGTCTACATTTGTTTCTATGTGTCTCGGCAAACATACAAGCACACTATATGTAGTCTTTATGTTTTTATTCCCAGATTATACATCACAGCGACATTAGCACTTATGATTAGCCTAGCATTAGTTTTGTTATGGGTTTACTTTTTACTGATTTCACTTTCATTTCAGTAAATGGTATAGCTAATTTCCTTGTTTTGCTCAATCAGATGACCGAGATTGAGGAACTGAAGCACAAAGTTGTGGTACTAACTGAGTTAAAATACCAGCTAAGCTAGAGTTACGGAACCATAAACTGGCAGAGGAGAGTTCATATGCCAATGGGCTAGCCTCTGTTGCTGCTGTGGAGCTTAAGGAATTGTCGGAAGAAGTTGCTAAACTAATGAACCATAACGAGAGACTAATGGCAGAACTCGCTGCAGCAAAGAATCCTCCCACACAATGTCGAACAAGTATACTACGGAATGGTTGAAAAGAGAGTCTGACCAAACGACATGACCAAGTTGGATCATCCTCTTATTTAAAGAGAGAACTGGCGATGAGTCATATGAAGTTGCTTTTCTAGAGAAGGATCAACGTGCTACTGAGCTACAAAGAAAGGTTGAAGAATCAAAGCAAAGAGAAGCTTATCTAGAAAATGAACTTACAAATTACCTATCGCGTTGTATTATATGTTTTATTTTTTATTTATTTATTTATTTTTGTTTATTGTGCATACTACCTATAGTATAATTTGCAACGAGTTTATCAACTTATGCGTTATTTATTTTTTACTCTTGAACTGATTTTAATTTATTTATTTACATTGTAACAATTTATAATTTTGATTATAACCGGTTTATCGATATGTAGATGTTATACTATATGTTTTTTTAATTTTTTTACGTATTTATTGATGTGCACATCACTTATTGCATATTTTACAACGAGTTTGTCAACTTACACGTGTTCTATTTTATATCCTTGAATTAATTTTGTTCTTCTATTTCAATACAAAGATTTATAGTTTCAATTGTAACCGGTTTATGGACTTACATGTTCTATTATATCATTTTGATTTTATTTATTTGTTGATATACATATTAATTATCACGTACTTGGCAATGAATTTATCGACTTACAAATGCTCTATTTTATATTCTTGACCTAATTTTTTTTCTATTTTCATTGTAAAGATTTATAATTTCGATTTATCGTTATTTTTTTATTTTAATGTTTATGATTTTAATAAATTATATTTTTATGACTTCCTAACTTTCATGTGTTTTATCATATAATTTTTAGTTTTATGACAAAAATATTTTTTTGATTTATTTCCTTGTATAATTTTGAATTAATATAGAGTTTTAATAAATAATGGAACTAATTTATATGTCTTTTTTTCTTTGACATAAAACAAAACTTGTATTAATTTTTTAATAAAAAAACACTAAAAGTTTGTTAAAACATCAATCAAATAAGCACATTTATCCTCCATCCAAAATCGAATTCCAGTGACGGAGTTTTGCAACAATGAGCTATATATTAATAAGTTGTTTTAAAATTTCATTAAAAAAAGAAAAAAATTGAACACCCTCATTTTTTGACATATAATCTGATTTTAAAGAAAAGAGGAGATAAATCATCAAGAATATATAAGTTATATGATTAATTTCATTTGATAATGATAGGCTAAACAACATAAAACAGTAACAAAACAATACTTAAAATCCTAAACTTTTATAAAATTATATGACTTCAGCTCTAGAAACTGACATTGTATAGATATTGATTTGTTGATTTTGTAGCTAAAAACCAAAAGGGTTTGAGTATTGAGGTTGGAAGACACCATTGACCTGACGTAATAAAAAGAAGACAAGCAAACCCAAAATACATCCATTGAAACTGGCATAAAAAAAATTAGGCAAGTTTATGTATTCTAATCTTCCCTTCACTCAAACCCTAGTCTCAACTCTATGTCCAAATTGTTGCAACTGCTCGAACCGGAAGCTTGACTGGGAACAACAACAGATTCTCCTTATTCCATCAGATGATTCCTCAAACTAGGATTAGGAGCAGGATTAGGTGGGGTTCTCCAAGAGAATGTTCCCAACCCAAGAAAACCACTTATGGTCTTTTGTTCACCAAGAAAATCCACGGCCAGAGCTTGAAGGAGAGACTTCTAATCTTTGTAATTATAAGGATGATGATTTTGAGGCTCCCTTGCTCCAATCTGCCTCATTCCTAGACCCTTATCACGTTTGATATCATAGTTGTTCACTTCTTCTTCTTCTCTGGGACTTAGCTGGGCAGGCGCCTTCCCTTTTCCCTTGAAAGGATGAAAACGAGGATTGGCACTATCAGCATAAGGGTTCTAGCCAACTTTTACCTTTAACTTTTGAGGAGTCGATGACGAAGGCATGAGGAAAAGCCTGTTGCCACGGGGAAGAGGTTGATTGAGAGCAAGTGCAAAAGTTGACACTATTTTCATGGGTTCTTTCACAAAGGGTTTTCCTTTGCCCTTCTGGTCTGCTTCTCCTTGCACCATTCATGCAAGAAGGTTTTTTCTGATAAAAAACCAAAGGCAAAGTGTTAATATATATGGAGAGAGAGAGAGAGAGAGATTTTTGCGTGTGACTAACAAATGAATTGTGGTATTACATATAAGGGGTTAATAAAAACCAAAAAAGATGTTGGTAATATATGCTACATTTTAAGCTTGGAATGTAAGACATCATTAAAAAATACAATCACAAATTTTAAATATAAATAGTAAAATAAATAGATAATATATATAAATATAATTTCATCACTTCTAAAATAAATTTGGTTTATATCTTGACTTAAATGAAGCGATGGTTAAACCTCTTGTTTAAAAGATTAATGTTAATGCTACTTGTTTTTTTTTCTTTTTTCTTGTTTGTGAGGAATTTTAAGTTGAAATTAAAATTTATCTAAGTGTTTCTATGCTGAACTTTGTCATCATTAGTAATTTGATTAATGAATATTTTAAATTTTTAAGTAAACTCTTGATGCTTTTGCCAAATTCATAATACTTTGAATTATTCATAAAGGCACCAGAAAGAGGAGAAAATTGTAAGTAAAAACTAGTATTTTTGTTAATAGCAACTAAGAGTTACATGTTTTTTGAATTTATCTTTGATTATAAAATGGAGCTCGCACACATAAAAAAAAAAACAACCATAACAGGAATATGTAATTTCTAGCTACATAACAACAAATTAAGAACTTTGTTGACAAAGCAATAATTAAAAGTTTGGAGATATTCAACAGATTATCATTTATCACCCTTAAACATCTTTTGCTTTTTTTTCTTCCAAAAGTTTAACGTCTTTCCATTAGAGTCTCGTCGTCAAGTTTATCTCCTCTTCCTTTTGATCGACATTTTCAATACTTTGGGTTCAAGATCCCCTATATGCTAGAGGTATAGAGTTCGAACTTGGGCATGAGCTTGTTTTTCTGCAACTATGGCATTTTGCGCTCATCTTCAACGATCATGGTTTCCCCCTATTAGACATTTCAAAGTGACTAAAGATAATACCAAATTTGTTTGAATGAAAAATAATAACTTTATCAATGCTATTGGACATAGAAATTAAGATTATGATAACTAAAAACCTGTGATATTTGTGAGCTTAATAAAAAAAGTGAAACATGTTATGAGTCGCATGAAATCGAGAAAGGAGATAGATATTAAACACGTGAGGTTCGTCATTACATCTCCTTTAACCTTCGTTTGACCCTTTTTGTCTTTTTTCATATATGGCTACTTTTTTTTCTCTTTGAGGCCTTTAGAGTCCATCAAGATGAAACTGGACTTATGCCTGTCACTTATTTACAGCGACATTAGCATTTACGATTAGCCTAGCATCAGTTTTTTTATTATGGGTTTACTTTTTACTGATTTCACTTTCATCACAGTAAATGGTATAGCTAATTTCCTTGTTTTGCTCAACCAGGTGACCAAGATTGAGGGACTGAAGCACAAAGTTGTGGACTAGCTAAGTCAAAAGACCAGATAGAGCTGCGGAACCATAAACTGGCAGAGGAGAGTTCATATGTCAAGGGGCTAGCCTCAGCCGCTGCTGTTGAGCTTAAGGAATTGTCAGAAGAAGTTGCTAAACTAATGAATCATAACGAGAGACTAATGGCAGAACTCGCTGCAGCAAAGAATCCTCCCGCACAACGTCGAACAAGTACACCACGGAATGGTCGAAGAGAGCGTCTGACCAAACGACATGGTCAAGTTGGATCATCCTCTTACTTAAAGAGGGAACTGGCGATGAGCAAAGAGAGAGAGCTTTCGTATGAAGCTGCTCTTCTAGAGAAGAATCAACGTGAAGCTGAGCTACAAAGAAAGGTTGAAGAATTTAAGCAAAGAGAAGCTTATCTAGAAAATGAACTTGCAAATATGCGGGTTCTCGTTGCCAGATTAAGAAAAAATCCAATGGAGTAGATACTTGAAACTGTAGTTTCCGAATCAACTGAAGGGAAACAGAAAGGTTGAAGAATCTAAGCAAAGAGAAGCTTATCTAGAAAATGATCCTTGCAAATATGTGGGTTCTCGTTGCCAAATTAAAAAGAAAATCCAATGGAGTTGATACTTGAAACTGTAGTTTCCGAATCAACTGAAGGGAAACAGTGAGATGCGTTTGAAATCTGGAAATGACGGTTCAGTTCAGAGCACAGTTTATTCACAAACAATAATTCGGCTTCGGCTTTGATTTAGTATTTAGTTTCGGAGAGTAATGTTGTGCATTGCATGTAGAGGGGCCATTGTACATTCCATAGGAGTTTTTTTCTTATTCATCAAATTTGTTGTATCTTTTGAAAAGCTTCACTTTGTGTACATATTAGTTTTGAAGCAATGCAGCTCTCAAATGTCATCAGTTAATTTTCATCTCTGTTTCGCTGTAAATGTTTTATACTTTAAGATTGATAAATCTAGTCGGTAAAATATTTACTTGCAGTGAACCATAATTAGGCTTTGAATGGATTACACATTTGATTCCTTTAACAACTCTTTGTATGTGGAAACCATCTAACTGTTAAAGAATAAATAAATAAATAAATAAAAGAAAACGAAATGAAAAACATTCCGAAAATGAACAAATGAAAAACTTTTTAAAATTAAGCTTCATTGCAACTTCTGCGGAATTATATCCGTTTTGAAAACCTTTGGTTGGTGTATATTAAAGTATGTGAATTTTAAGACTGTCAAATAATAGTATAGTTATTTTTATAATGAATTACTTCGTTGAAGTATTTCGAAGATCGTACCGTACCTTTAAGGAGAATCAAAATAATTAAATTTTTTGATAAATTCAATATTTATAGTTTAATTAAGGATGTGCCATGATATGTTTAATTCATTAGACATAGTTTACATTTTTTTTTCTGTGTTACCATTAGATCCATTCCTAATAATTTAGTTTATTATTTTATGCTACTTCGGGTTCATAATTTGTAGTTGATAAGGAAAAAAATTACTTTCTATTTAAATTACAAATTGCAATGTGTGAAATAAATTATAAGTTGTTAACCTCACATCCACCATAGGTGATTCTTATTGTGCGGGGGCAGCGGGATGAGGAGCGATAGGGATGGAGGAGCAAGGGATGGGCAGTGATGAGGATTGGTGGTACTTATGGTGGGTGTTGGGCAATGATGATAAATGGTAGTTCTAATGTTGCAAATAAACCAAAAACGGTGTTTCGGACTAATTATAAAGAGATCCTTAAATTTAGTCGAAAGCTAAAAATATGCTATGTTAGCAATAAACCAGTCCATGGGCCGTGCCACCCTAGTTTCAACTCTATGTCCAAATTGTCGCAACCGCTTGAATTGGAAGCTTGACTAGGAGCAGTACTAGGTTCTCCAGCCCAAGAAAACCAGTTTTCGTCTTGAATTCACCAAGAAAATCCACGACCAGAGCCTGAAAGAGACTTCTGATCTTTGTAATTATAAGGATGATGATTTTGAAACTCCCTTTCTCCAATCTGCCTTGGTCATGGACCCTTATCACGTCTGATATCATACTTGCTCACTTCTTCTTCTTCTCTGGAACTGAGTTGGACAGGCGCCTTCCCTTTTCCCCTGAAAGGATGAAAATGAGGATTGGCACTATTAGCATAAGGGTTCTTGCCAACTTTTACCTAATGAAAATGAGGATTGGCACTATTAGCATATGGGTTCTTGCCAACTTTTACCTTCAGCTTTTGAGGAGTCAACGACGGAGGCATGAGGAAAAGCCTATCGTCACTACTAAGAAGTCGATTGAGAGCGGGTGCAAAAGTTGACGCTATTTTCATGGCACAATGGCTTTCCCTTTGCCCTTCTAGTCTACTTCTCCTTGCACCATTGTGGCAACTGAGTTTTTTCTAATAAAAAAGCAAAGAGAAAGTGCTAATATATATGGAGAGAGAGAGAGAGAGAGAGAGTCACAATGGCTTTCCCTTTTCCCTTCTTGTTTACTTCTCCTTGCACCATTATTGTAGCTAGATTTTTCTGATAAAAAATCAAAGTGCTAATATATATGGAGAGAGAGAGAGAGAGATTAGATGAAGACTATGATGATTAAAATTTATGGAGACCAAAAGAGTGAGAGATTAGACGAAGCCTAGAAAAACAATATATAATGGAGAGTTGAAGCTAGGAATGTAAGACAGTATTAAAAAATACAATCACAAATTTTAAATATAAATAGTAAAACAAATAGAAAATATATACAAGTATAATTTCAGCACTTATATATAAATATAATTTGAGCATTTTGAAAAGAAATTTAGCTTATGTCTTGACTTAAACGGAGCGATGGTTAAACCTATTGTCAAACTCTTGTTTGAAAATTTTGATTTTTTTAACTCTATATATCTTTCGAGTATCTCATTTATTTCCTTCATTGGCAATCCAATAAAACCAAAATTTTGGTAATTATAACTATTCAGTATTTTAAAAGATTAATGTTGATACGACTTGTTCTTTTTTTCTCAATCATGTGTTGTTTATGAGGAACTTGAAGTTGAAATTAAAATTTATTTTCGCATTTCTATGTTGAACTTTGTCACTGTTAGTAACTTGATTAATGAATTTTTTTTAATTTTCCAAATTCATAATAATTTGAATTATTCATAATAATCTTTAAATTAGGATTTGGAGCAGAACTAGGTGGGGTTCTCCCAGAGGATGTTCCAAGCCTAAGAAAAACCACTTTTGGTCTTGTGTTCACCTAGAAGATCCATGACCAGAGCCTAAAGGAGAGACTTCTAATCTTTGTAATTATAATGATGACGATTTTGAGGCTCCCTTTCTCCAATCTACCTCAACTCTTCTTCTTCTTCTTCTTCTTCTTCTTCTTCTTCTTCTTCTTCTTTGTTTAATGCTTTGTTTGCGCTCAGCCTTCAGGCTCTAACCTAACTATCGACCATGAATGGCGCTCGGGATAACCCTACAGACACCCGAGATTATTTGACTAGCGGCCATGAGTGGCACGGGACTATCTGGATACTTGATTATTTGAGCAGTATGTGCAATCTAACAAGTTTGACAAGTTTGATATGCAAGTGATTTGGTTATGTAGATTTAATGACTCATGATTTAATTATTCGATACCCATGTCATGTTTCTATGTATACATTTGATTTGCATGCTTATATTTATGAATTGCTTGAAGTATAGTAGATTTGTTGTGTACCACTGAGCTTGTAAAGCTCATCCTTCGAATTGTCTTCATGCTCAAATTTGTAGACTTTTGTTCGTGTCTGAGGAACATCATATGTGACAGCCTGATTTTGACCCTCATCGGAACAGTGGTTTCGGGACCACAAATCCGAGTCTAAAAAATATTTTAATATTATTTTCTTGTTAATTATGTATGAATTTACATATGTGAAAGTTTCGTGAATTTATTTTATTTTTATTTTTTGCTAAATTTGAAAAAGGGGCTTAATCGCGTAAAATAAAAATTTAATGGTTAAATATGAAAGTGCCTAATTGTTGTTGTCTTTATAATTTGGAGGTTCTATGATGCAATTAGTCCACTATATAAGTTAGTGGATGAAAATGGTCAAGAATGACCTTATATTATATGTTATATATTAACTTATAAAGGTTAAATTAGTAAATAAAATATTATAATGTATTTATAATAAAAAAAACATAAATTAAAAGCATTATCATGTTCATCTTGCCGAAAGTTGCTAAAGAAAAATAAAAGAAAAGAGCTTTGAAGCATTCGGCCATTACTAAGCTCAATCAAGGTATATTTTGGTTTCGATTTTTGATGATTTTTATGTTTTTGAGATCGTTGCTTCGAGTACTACAAAGCCCATGCTTGAATTTTTGAATTGGTTGTGTATTTTGTGATATGCCATTGAAGAGAGCTTGTTGTTTTTGTTGTTAGATGATGGAAAATAAATATATGTTGTTAGATTTTCATATTTTAATTAGTAATTTTTTATAAGAATGTGTATTAAGGACTAAATTAAGAAAAGTGTAAATTGAGGGGTCAAAATGTGAAATAAATGAAATGTGTGGACTTAGATGGACTATAGGAATATTCGGCCCTAGCATGATACATGCAAATTTTGTGTATTTTGTGTTTTATGCAATAGGGACTAAATTGTAAAAAGTGTAAAATGTCAGGGGCAAAATGGTAATTTTCCCATTTATGTGTTTTGGATTAAATTGAATGAAATTATGTTTAAATAAGTTTAATTTGAATATGTTTAGATCATGAACCAAAGAAAATGGATTTGGATCGGGGAAAAACAAAAATAATCGAATAGTCGTCTATTCCGCCCGTCGATATCCGAGGTAAGTTTATAAGCAAATAGATGTTATAATTTTTAATTAAATGTGAATTATATGTGCTGAAATGAATATGTGAATAAATATATGTATTAGCTGAATGTGTACAAGCTTGGCAGCTATGTTTATGAATTCGTTTCGACTGAGTTACGACGTTCGAAAGCCCCGTATGAGCCTTAGGAATAGTTAGGATACATATGTCATGACATAGGATTTCGATATGTATTTTCGTGTAAGACCACGTCTGGGACGTTGGCATCGAATTGTGTATACATGTAAGACCATGTCTGGGACATTGGCATCGTATTTGATTTGTGTAAGACCCTGTCTGGGACAGTGGCATCGATATGTGATTAAATGTAAGCCCACGTCTGGGACGTTGGCATTGTACGAGCCTTCCGACTATCCGAGTATCCTTTTTAATTCCGAATGGTTCAACGGGTAAAGATAAGTTGTGTACAAATGTTTAAATCAGGCTAAGTGACCAGGTATGTGATAATTGATTATCTATTTGAAAATAAGGTAAGTTGTATACTTGAATTGATGATATGAAGTTATGTGAAATATGAATTATGTGGTTGCATATTTGAATATATATGTATTCAGCCTTTGATGTATATGTGTATTGAGGAAAGTGATGATTAGTTATATTATCAATTGATTATTTGGTAAAGAGGGAAGTTATTACAAATTATATAAGTTTTGATATATAAGTTGATAAATTGAATTATATGTGAAATTATAATGGTTTATTACTAATTGTCTAGCTTAATTTACGTAAATGATTAAATGTTTATTTGCTTATGACTTACTAAGCTTTGATAGCTTACTGTGTGTAATCGCTTTCTGTTTTATAGATTTGGAAGTTGGCTATGAGCTCAGCGATCGTCAGAGAAGTCTATCACACTATCGAGTACTGTTTTCGGTATTTTACTAAGTTTGAAATTGAACTTATGGCATGTATAGTCTAGTTAATATGTTTGATTTTGGGTATGTTAATATGAGCCATGCGAAAATGGCTTATTTATTTTGTTAAGCATGGTTTTTATGCTTTTGAACAAGTGTTAGATATGTTGATTTTGGTATCTCGGATATGGCATATTTATTTATGTGAATTATGTTTGATATGTTTTGTTAAAAATGTGGTAAATAATTCGGCATAGGTGAGCTTAGATGAAACATATAAGTGAAGTGAGTTTGGTATCTATATGTTATGGTGTTTTAGTCACGTGCTTCGGCAATGAGGTAAATGATATTCAAGCTTAATTAATCTTGGTTATGTGTTATATATATATGATGTGTGTGATATGTTTGGTTTTGGTATTGGTGTTTCGACTATGGTTTATTTATAAGTAAATATATGTGAATCTTGCTGGATATGCTTTGCTAAGGTATTGTTATGTAATTTAGTAATTAAGAGAACTCGATTATGGCATATAGGTGAAATGCTAAGTAAATCATAGATGAAATGATAGTTAAATTTGGTTTGTAAGAGTATATTTACATTAATAAATTGATTTGAAAGAAACTAGTAATGTGCATGTGTATGTACGGTTATAAGGTATGGAAGAACATGTGTATATTTGGTCATGATCTAGACCTATTTTGGAAGTGTGTTTTATGCTATAAATTGGTGTATGGATATAGGTTTGGAAAATGTGAAGTGATATGTATGATTTTATTATTTGAATCGATATGGTTTGATTAGGAAATGGCATATTTTGACTTATGATTTAATGGCTAAATCTTGTACAATTTATGAGGTTATTTATGGATGCCAATTTGTTATGAAATAAATTAGGAACGTGGAGTATTTAATAAAGTTACGATTTGCTCATGCAAGTGGACTTAATATTCGATTTTGTATTTGTAAAATGATATGAATTGAATGGATTTTTGGATATGGCTAAAATGGTGTATTCATATGCGCAAACTTGTAATAGATAAATATGCATGTTTTTGATCTTTTAAATGATATATATAAATGATTTTTAAAGTAGGCTTAAAATTTATGAATAAGATACATACAAATTCGGGTAATGATAGTTAAGTGAGTAATACAAGTTTGAATTTAACTTTTATAAATTTATTGGATTAGTCGATTAAAGGATAAGTTGATTTGTATTGAATGTGTATAGTTTATGATTGAATGATTTCATTGAAATGGGCATATGTGTATAATATAATGACATTAAAGGTATGTAAGGCTAAAATATAATGTTACTAATGTTGCATTTGTGATTAGACATTAAGTTGTATACATATTGGTTTCATTATGTACATATGCAGAAGTTATGAAATGCAAAGTTTGATATTTAGATAATGAAATTATGTACGTACATATTCTCTGTATATGAAAAGTGAGGATATATGCTTGAATATGATTTAATTATGAAAATGTCGTTAATACGATGGATTTAGGGAAATCGAATATTGAAAGTATTATATACTTGAACATGACTCTGATATATACAAGTTTGGTTCGAATTTGTTAATTATAGAATATGTTCGATTGAGCTTTGATGTATGTTTAAATTGAATTAATTTGAATTTTGTAATGTGTTTATTTCTAATACATGCTTAGTAAGGTATGATTGATTTGAATTGTAATTATCATATATATATTTGAATTTAAAATAACTGAATTAAGGATATTCAAGTTTGATAATGTTATAAATGTATCGTTATTCTTTGGTGTATGAAAGGTGATAAATGACTGTGCTAAATTGTGTCTTGTTCGGTAATGCCTCGGAACCCTAATCTGGCAACGGATATGGGTTAGGGGTGTTACATCATCGACAAAAGACTTCTAGCATCACGTATTCAGAGTACAGTACCTTATCCATTAGTGGGCATTGTATTCCTAAGGCCTAACTTGTATTTTTTTGTAGGTCTGTAACTCATTTATCATTTTTATTATTTTGACTATTTTGAAATACGATAATATTAGAGCTCCACATATTTTGTATAACTACTTTTATTACTATTTTTAGTATAACTATTTATGGTATTTTCTCTTATATAAAATGTATTTAAATTACTTGAAAATTTTGTTGGGTTGTTCCGGTGACCTGATGTAGTGCCTTAGTATTTGAGTACTCTGTATTCGAGATTAGGGTGTTACATATATTTTATTTATATAAATATTTATTTATATTTATCTATTTTGTTTCGCTAACTTGTGTTTTGTCCAACAAAAGTTTGCCAATACATCGCTCAAATAAGCACATTCATCCTCAACCAAAACCGAATTCCAGTGACTGAATTTTGCAAGACAATGAGCTATATATCAATAAGTTGTTTTAAAATTCCATTAAAAAAAAGGAAAAATTGAACACCCTTATTTTTTTGACAAAGAGAACTCATAATTTGATTTTAAAGAAAAGAGGAGATAGATCTTCAAGAATATATTAAAGATGGACAACAATTCTTTGACTTATTTCATTTGATACTGATAGACTAAACAATAGAAAACAATAACACAACAAGACTTAAACCCTAGACTTTTATAAAATTATATGACTTCAGCATTATAAATTGACCTTGTATATATATCGATTTGCTGATTTTGTAGCTAAAAAACAAAATGGTTTTAGTTGTGAAGCTAGGAAGACACCATTGACTTGACCTACTGAAAAAAAAAGGAAACAAACCCAAAATAGATCCAATGAAACGGAAAAAAAAAAACAAGTAGGTTTATGTATTCTAATCTTCCCTTCACTCAAACCCTAGTCTCAACTTTATATCCAAATTGTCGCAATTGCTTAAACTGGAAGCTTGACTGGGAGCAGCAGCAAGTTCTACTTGTTCCATCTGATCGTTAAAGTAGGATTTGGAGCAAAATTAGGTGGGGTTCTCCCAGAGGATGTTCCTAGCCCAAGAAAACGAGTTTTGGTCTTCTGTTCACCAAGAAAATCCATGACCAGAGCTTGAAGGAGAGACTTCTGATCTTTGTAATTATAAGGATGATGATTTTGAGGCTCCCTTACTCCAATCTGCCTCGGTCCTAGACCCTTATCATGTCTGATATCATAGTTGTTCACTTCTTCTTCTTTAGGACTGAGCTGGACAGACGCCTTCCCTTTTCCCCTGAAAGGATGAAAATGGGGATTGGCACTGTTAGCATAAGGGTTCTTGCCAACTTTCACCTTCAACTTTTGAGGAGCCGACGCCAGAGACATGAGGAAAAGCCTGTCGTCATGGGAAAGAGGCTGATTTAGTGCGGGTGCAAAAGTCGAGAATATTTTCATGGGTTCTTTCATAATGACTTTCCCTTATCCCTTTCGGTCTACTTCTCGTTGCACCATTGCTGCAGCTGGGTTTTTTTTTATCAAAAACCAAAGGCAAAGGGTTAATATATACGAAGAGTGAGAGGTTAGATGAAGAGTAAAAGAACAATTATAATGGAGACTTCTGCACCTAACTAACAAATGACTTATGGTATTACATATTAGGGGTTAACAAAAACACAGAAAGGAGGGTTGGTAATATATACTACACTTTAAACGGGGATTGTAAGACATTATTAAAAAATACAGTCACAAATTTTATATATAAATAGTAAAACAAATAGAAAATATATATGAATATAATTCCAACACTTATAAAATAAATTTGGCTTATGTATTTACTTAAATGGAACGGTAGTTCAAGCTTATCAGTCGACAAAGCGACAATTCAGTAAAACCAAAATTTAAGTAATTATAACTACTCGATTAATGTTTAGAAGATAATAATTTAACTATAAAATTTTATTAATTTACGAAATAACTACAATAAAAACACAAAATCCTAACACTTGCACAGGTTCCACTTTTGATTTGGATTTTCGTGGGCATCCAACTCAAACGTGTGGCAAATAAAAGTAAATATATATAATCTTAATTGCAGTTATAGTAACCACATAAAATCCAGCTAAGAAGGCATTAATTGATTTGAATTTAACCCTATATAGCATTTTATTAGTGTGAAGCCAATATGGACACAGCCAAACACCCCTCCTTTGGATTCCAAAGTTAAATCATGGAAAACGCTCCTGCATTTCTAACCTATTCCCATCACTGCATGCCGTTTTATTGGTCAGTCGAAACAATTTTAAACTGATTATATTTTACCTTCCAATTTCTCATGCCATTCCACGCCTCTTTGATTAATTTTATATTAACGGTTGAACTTTTTTACATTAAATAAATAAATACGTGTTTTTAACATATTCCTATTTTCATGTAATTTACAAAATTAAACAAATATATTAATCATTACATACTTTATCACGAGTTTATCTACTTGTGCGTGTTCTATTTTATATTATTGATTTATTCTTTTTTTATTATTTTATTTGTAAGCATTTATAATTTCGGTAGTAATAAGTTCATTGGCTTACACGTGTTCTATTATATGTTTTTTTTTTGTATATTGTGCATATTACTTATCGCATACTTTACAATGAGTTTATCGACTTACACGTGCTCTATTATATAATTTTTTTTGTATTTATTGATGTACATATTAATTATCACATACTTTGCAATGAGTTTATCGACTTACACGTGCTCTATTTTATATTATTGACCTAATTTTGGTTTATCGTTATTTTTTGGCGTTATCCTTTATGATTTCAATAAATTATAACAAGTTTATTGACTTAGAGGTGTTCTATTATATATTATTGTACTTTTTTTATTTAAATATTTATGATTTTAATTTTATATATTTTTAAATCAATCCATTTCTTCTTTTATTTAACAAAATTACATTTTCTAGTGATTGACTTTTACAAGACAATGAGCTATATATCAATAAGTTGTTTTAAAATTTTATTAAAAAAAAGAAAAGAAAAAATTGAAAACTCTCATTTTCTAACAAAGAGAACTCATATAATCTAATTTTAAAGAAAAGAGGAGATAGATCATCAAGACTATATTGAAGATGGACAACAATTCTTTGACTCATTTCATTTGATAATGATAGACTAAACAGCAAAAAACAATAACACAACAAGACTTAACCTAGACTTTTATAAAATTATATGACTTCAGCACTAGAAACTGACATTGCACAGATATTGATTTGTTGATTCTATTGCTAAAAAACAAAAGGGTTTGAATATTGAGGCTAGAAAGACATCATTGACCTAATATAACAATAAAAAAAAGGCAAGCAAACCCAAAATACATCCATTGAAACTAACCAAAAAAAAACCATTAGGTAGGTCTATATATTCTAATCTTCCCTTCACTCAAACCCTAGTCTCAACTCTATGTCCAAATTGTCGCAACTGCTTGAACTGGAAGCTTGACTAGGAGCAGCAGCAGGTTCTCCTTGTTCCATCATATGATTCCTTAAATTAGGATGAGGAGCAGGATTAAGTGGGGTTCTCCCAGAGGGTGTTCCCAGCCTAAGAAAACCACTTATGGTTTTCTATTCACTAAGAAAATTTGCGGCCATTGCCTCAAGAAGAGACTTCTGATCTTTGTAACTATAAGGATGATGATTTTGAGGCTCCCTTGCTTCAATCTGCCTCTGTCCTAGACCTTTATCACGTTTGATATCGTAGCTGTTCACTTCTTCTTTTTCTTCTTCTTTAGGACTAAGTTGGACAGAGACCTTCTTTTTTCCCCTGAAAGGATGAAAGCGAAGATTGGCACTGTCAACATAAGGGTTCTTACCAACTTTTACCTTTAGCTTTTGAGGAGCCGACGATGGAAGCATGAGGAAAAGCCTGTCACCAGGGGGAAGAGGCTGATTGAGAGCAAGTGCAAAAGTCGACGATATTTTCATGGGTTCTTTCACAATGGCTTTCCCTTTGCCCTTCTGGTTTGCTTCTCCTTGCACCATTCTTCTAGCTAGGTTTTTTTGATAAAAACTAAAGCAAAAGGTTAATATATATGGGGAGAGAGAGAGAGAGAGAGAGAGAGAGAGAGGGAGAGAGAGAGAGATGCAGCTGAGTTTTTTTTTATAAAAAACCAAAAGCAAAGGGTTAATATATATGGAGAGAGAGAGAGAGAGAGAGAGAGAGAGAGGGAGGGAGGGAGGGGGAAGGAGATTAATATATATGGAGACAGAAAGAGTGAGAGATTAGACGAACTAGAAAAACAATATATAATGGAGAATTTCACACCTGACTAACAAATGAATTGTGGTATTACATACTAGGGGTTTACAAAAACCAAAAAAGATGGTTTGTGATATATGCTACACTTTTAAGCTGGGAAAGTAAGACATTATTAAAAAATACAATCACAAATTTTAAATATAAATGGTAAAACAAATAGAATATATATAAATATAATTTCAGCACTTTTAAAAGAAATTTGGTTTAGGTCTTACTCAAATGGAGCGGTGGTTAAACTTTTTGTCAAACACTCGTTTGACAAATTTGTTTTCTTAACTTCATATATCTTTGAAGTATCTCATTAATTACCTTCAGCAGTCCATAGAATGGCAATTCAATAAAATCAAAATTTAAGTAATTATAACTATTCAATATTTTAAAAGATTAATGTTAATGTTGCTTGTTTTTTATTTATTTTTGCTCAATCATGTGTTGTTTGTAAGGAATTTTAAGTTGAAACTAAAATTTACTTAGACGTTTCTATGCTGAACTTTGTTATCATTAATAATTTGATTAATGAATATTTAAAATTTTCTGTAAACTCTTGATGCATTTGTCAAATTCATAATATCTTAAATTATTCATAACAATTTTCAAAGCACCAAAAAGAGGAGAAAATTTTAAGTAGAAACGAGTTTTTTTTTTTTTTTTTGCTAATGGTAACTTGAGAATTACATGTTTTTGAATTTATTTTTATAAAAGAGAGCACGCACACAGAACAAAAAAAACAACCATAACGGGAATCTGTAATTTCTAGCTACATAACAAGTTAAGAACTTTGCTGACAAAGCAATAATTAAAAGTTTGGAGATATTCAGTAGATTCTCATTTATGACCCTTAAATCATTTTTTGCCTTTTTCTTCCAAAACTTTAACATCTTTCCGTATATGTATACTACACTCTACTATTGCTGATTTGGTGGCGCAATTAAATGAGAAATCCTTTGAACTTGAGGTAATATATGCTTCCATATATTGTATAATAAGTGAACTTGAGTGAAGGTATGTTTAGTATTACTTTTAAAAAGTACTTTTGGATAGAAAAATACTTTTAAGACAAAATCATTCTTAAACAAGCTACTTTTTTAGAGAGAAAAAATATTTCTCTCAAACCAAAACTTGGCTCAAGAACACTTTTTGGAGAAGCTCTTTCCAAAAAAAATAAAAAAAAAAACACTTTTGAGATTTCGTTAAACTAAGCTTTAATCACACTAAATTTGGTTATACAATGTTCTAGTATCCTAACTCTGGTCTCAGCTCACAAGTTCCTACATTTTATAGTATAGGAATCTATAGAACTTTCTTCAGTGACCAAGTTGAACCACAGGAGTCGAAGGAAGAAAGAATTGTTTATAACATTCCTCAACCTTTTTTCCATTCGTCCCTTTGCTTCGTCTGGTTTTCTCTTATGAGTCTATTATTAATTCTGTTTCCAGGTTAAAGCTGCAGACAATAGGATAATTCAAGAACAGTTTAACCGGAAGGCAGATATACCTACTCAACCTATGGTTTTAAGTAATAATTGTCCCACACGCATGCCTTGCAAGTAGCGTCTCTTTCTGGGGTTCTTTTCTAAATTCACACTTTTACCAGATTTGTGAATGTGAAGGATTGCAAGAAACAGTTGCATCCTTAAAGCAACAGCTCTCTGATGCACTAGAATCACAAAATGTCTGTTCTAAAGCCTCGTATTCCCAACAATTCGTTGAAATGAATGGCCTGCAGATGGACAAAGAAGTTGCGGCACCAAAAGAGATTAGTAGCGATTTGCTTATAAAAACACAGGCGCTTTTAAATACTCAGATATGGTGCTCATATGGTACCTTACTCGAGCGCTGCTATCCATTTAAGGCCAAGCATGCAAACGCACACAATTCAGTCATTTGCACTTGTCCCCATGCTCTGCTCCATTTTGATGATTGAAGTATGTCTACATCTTGTTTCTATGTGTCTCGGCAAACATACAAGCACACTATATGCAGTCTTTATGTTTTTATTCCCAGATTATACATCACAGCGACATTAGCACTTATGATTAGCCTAGCATCAGTTTTATTAAGGGTTTACTTTTTACTGTTTTCACTTTCATTTCGGTAAATGGTATAGCTAATTTCCTTGTTTTGCTCAATCAGGTGACCCAGATTGAGGAACTGAAGCACAAAGTTGTGGTACTAACTGAGTCAAAATACCAGCTAAGCTAGAGTTACGGAACCATAAACTGGCAAAGGAGAGTTCATATGCCAAGGGGCTAGCCTCAACTGCTGCTGTGGAGCTTAAGGAATTGTCAGAAGAAGTTGCTAAACTAATGAATCATAACGAGAGACTAATGGCAGAACTCGCTGCAACAAAGAATCCTCCCACACAACGTCGAACAAGTACACTACGGAATGGTCGAAGAGAGAGTCCGACCAAACGACATGACCAAGTTGGATCATCCTCTTATTTAAAGAGAGAACTGGCGATAAGTAAAGAGAGAGAGCTTTCGTATGAAGCTGCTTTTCTAGAGAAGGATCAATGTGAAGCAGAGCTACAAAGAAAGGTTGAAGAATCAAAGCAAAGTGAAGCTTATCTAGAAAATGAACTTGCAAATTACCCATCGCGTTCTATTATATGTTTTATTTTTTATTTTTATTTTTATTTTTATTTTTATTTTTTGTGTTTATTGTGTATATTACCTATGGTATAATTTGCAACGAGTTTATCAACTTATGCGTTGTCTATTTTATACTCTTGAACTGATTGTTTTTCTATTTACGTTGTAATGATTTTTAATTTGGGTTATAACCAGTTTATCAACATATAGAGATGTTCTACTATATGCTTTTGAATTTTTTTTTTTTACTTATTGATAAGCTATAAAAGTAACATATTTTAATTCCATTTTTAATATGTTTTTGGATGATTAATTATGCAAATTAGTGAATTTAATGCTCCTAATCCTTTAATTTCATGTTTCTATATTTAAGAAAGCATTTGGGAGTGAAAGGAGCGAAAAAGGAGTCAAAATCGGACAAAAAGGGCTATTTTCAAGATCCACACGGCCTGGGCATTTCTACACGGGCTAGTTTCTTTCGAAAAAGACATAAGGGGGTAATCAGAGAAGATCGAAGAAAACACTCAAAGAATGCCATCAGAATCAACTTAAAAACGGATCTCCCTCAAGATCGAAGACCTCCATCTAATTTCTTTCGAAGTTATATTGAGTTTCTTTATGTCTTGTAGTTATCCTAAATTTGAGATGTTTCTATTTAGTATTATGAACTAAATTCCCTAGATACCTAAGGAGGATGAAACCTATGATGAATCTTATTCTTTAATTTCTGTTTTTACGCTATAAATATTTGATTCTTGTTTTCAATTATGTATGCTCATTTCGTGTTTTAATATTTTTGGGATATTTATTCGTGTTTAATGTGCTTATTTCAGTGGAGCAAAGGTCCTATTTAAGAGTAGATCTAGCATCACTGAGTGGAGTTGCATACAATCCTAGAAATAGAACGATATAAATCTACCGGATTAGAGTCAAATCTAATAGGAAAATTCATAGACCGAGTTAATGCGACGATAGGGGTTTTAATTAGAAAGAGATTTTAATTAGAAAGAGATATTAACATAATTTAGGGATTTCTACGGATCAAGATACAAGTGAATAAATCGTTTAATTCAGATTCATAATAATAGGTAAAGTCTAAGTGGATTCTTTCATTCTTTGATTATTTTCCTATTTCATTCTTTATTGCGTTATTAGATAAATTAGATTAGTAAATTTAGATTAAAAACAATCACTCCAATTTGTCGGCTAAATAATAAAAACGATAATTACTAGTACTTTTAGTTCTCGTGGATACGATATTCCCTACTCACCATAACTATACTATTGTTCGATAGATGCGATTGCATTAGTCATATTTATAGTTAGTTTAGTGACCATCAAGTTTTTGGCGCTGTTACCGGAGACTAAAATATTAGCAACACTAGTTTTTTATTAATTTAGCCATTTTTATTTCTATTATAATTTTTATTTTGTTTTTAGTTTAACTTTTATTTTCTAATTTTTCTTTTATTTACTTCTGGCAAGTTCATTTAGTTTATAACTAGAAGAAACCCGTCGAGACCATTATTATTTGACATTGAAATTGAGAGTACAGCTCGCAGAAATTGTAGAGAAGCAAGGCAAAGTCGACACAATATAGTTGACGAAGAGGACGTTATTATTATTACTGAGAAGATAGATGATAATCAAAATAATCAACTACCTCCCGCAATTGCTGCAAATCCAAATCTTGTTCCTCGTACTATGTACCATTATGCCAAGCCCACTCTAACTAAGGCTAAATTGAGTATTGTGAGACCCATCATTGCTGCGAATAATTTCGAACTGAAGCCGAGCACTTTTGAGAGTGATTTCTTGATTAACCAAAGTTCATCATTAGATTAGGCTAATCTAATGATGATGGAACTAGGATGCAATTTATGCAATTTTTAACAATTTGTTTAAGATGATACATTTCTAGTTTGTTTATAAATTCTTCCAATATTGTGATTATTGCCAGTTCGTTTGTCTCCTCTTTTGAAATTATTCTACAAACATGACATTTATGCATCATTTTGTAATATCTTGTTTATCATTCCTACTATATATCATGTCTTAGTATATGATATATATATTTTTTTAAA
The DNA here is from genome assembly GCF_007990345.1 of Gossypium hirsutum. Taxonomy (NCBI): domain Eukaryota; kingdom Viridiplantae; phylum Streptophyta; class Magnoliopsida; order Malvales; family Malvaceae; genus Gossypium; species Gossypium hirsutum. Next base: position 42,468,058 of record NC_053445.1, on the reverse strand, counting down.
AAGAGAGTTATCAGACCCGTAGCCTTCTCTCTTCCACAATCCTTTTGTCTTAAAGCTCAATGCAATTGTTTATAAAAAAGAAAAAAAAAATTGGATTGCAATTGACAAGTCAAACATCTAAAAACACAAGCACCCATGATAGGTTTTTACTAAACATGTGATTTCACTCTTTCTCAACTTAAACGATCCAAATAGGCTAAAGTGGTAGAATCCAGGATAAACATGAGGGACAATGAAAGGCTGAAGAATTCATAACTAGGAAAATTTGGATTAGCCTACAGCTTTCAAATTTCTCATACACCAAACTGAAGTTTGTAAAAGTACTAAACCTTAAAAGGTTACCCACCCGTACACACAAATATAATTCCAAGGCACTCTTAAGTGGCTACAAGAGTGAATTGCAATACACTGTTAAAAATCCCGGAGTACTAAGAAAGACTAAGACAGAAGCCACTCGTTCATCGACTTGATTGGTTTCATGAATGAATCCCGGTTTCAATACATTCACACACAATTCCAGCATCGAACCGAACTTAGAGCAGAAGAAACTGGCCACGATATGTACATTATGCAACACAAGACTGTAGACTCAACCAACCACTTTATAAAACTGAACACCTTATTTCAAAGATCAAGCAAACTCTAAACCTTATTTTTCAAAGTTCAGTAAGCATATCATGTCTTGTTTAGTAGTAACATGTAACAGTGAGTTTATCTGTTTCCAGAAAATAGTCAAGATTATGAAATGATTGAGTTAAGAGGTCAGATTACCATTTCATAGATTGTATGAATTGTATGATGCGTGCCAGACATTCAATTCATGGGAGTTCCAATAAGGAATTGGATGAACATCCACAGCAAACTTTTCACTAGAACATAATTACTCAATAGATTAGAGAAAGATGACAATCAAGCAATGATTATTCCAATCTAAAATTCAAACATCGGAACTTATAAAAGTTAACAATAATCAAAATTAGAAAACAATGATTTAAAATATAAAACCAGTTGTCGTCACCAATTATCACATAAAAGCCCAAAACTCCAAATATCCATTACCTAAATTCTTGATTCTCAAACGGTAGCTAAATTATAAAAAAGGAACCTGAAAAAAAGACTCAATTAGTCTTGGGATCAGGCATTGGGAACAACCCAGCGCCAGCAGCACCTCGCGGCGGCGAAAACCCCAAAAACTTCTGCAAATTAGTCCTTATACTGATGGAACACAAGAAGTAGAGAAAGACCATGGAGCAATCGGTGGAATCGTCCCCTTTTAATCCTCTATGACTCATCTTCATCACGATCCCGATGGGCTTAAAGGGCAATTTGGCGACAACTTTGCCTTCGAAAAGAGAATTCAAGAAGCCAAAAACGACGATCAAAACGAGGGCGACGACAGCCCCAGATTTGAACTTGAATAAGGAAAGGTCACGGCTGGATTCTTTGAGGCTGGTTTCGACACGGTCGATCTTCTTGGTTTTGGATTTTTTGGTGGACAACTTGCTAGGGTTTTGGTCGGTTTTCATGGTTTCGAGTTTCTTGGCGGCTTTGTCGATAGAGGATTTGAGGGATTTGTAAGAGTTGGTGCGGTAGATTAAGAGCCATGAGATGGCTTCGCAGACAATGGCAGTGCAAAAGGAGATAGCTACGACTGTTAGACTGTCGGAGTACTGGAAGGATGATAGGAATTGGGGTGTCGCCATTTTCACAAGGTTGATTGGGTGGGTGTCTTCACTCTCAGTCTCTGTGATCCGTTCCTAGTCAAATTGATTCGAATCCCAAGTAGACGACAACCCAAGGAGTGGGCTTTGCCTTTTATTTCTCACCACTATGGGCTTACTCATTTCAACCCATCTCTTATCTCTATTATTAAACGATACAACCTACAAATGAAAAGGATGAACTCAAGAAACCTCTTTCTTTCACAATTTGCGGAGTTCAACTTGAAGCATTCACTTAAATAGACTAACTTCAATCTCTTCTTGTTAGCATTCAACTTAAATAGACTAACTTCAATCTCTTCTTGTTAGCATTCAACTCCAAAGATATGTTCCCAGAAAAACACACCTCCTATAATCCCAATAAATCAGCTTTGATGAAACTCTTAGCTGTCTATTACAAATAAATTTCAAGAAACAAGCTAAAGGTGTGGTTAGATGAAAGAAAATAGGTTACATTATAACACAAAAAACAATCGTTTTAAATTAGAATGGTAAGAAGAGGGAAAATGAAAAGAATGCGTATTAGTTCAAAATTATGTATTTATATGAGATAAAATAATAAGAAAATGGGTATCTTAGTAAGAGCTAAAACTGGATTTTCTTATACCGTAAGATTATTGTATACCAAATTACAAAATATCTCAAACTTAGTATATTTTGGGCAAGAAGATGGGGACGAATTCCAAACCCTTCACCTATACCTAACTATTTATGTTTAGAATAACGAAAATCTTAAGCCATTGCTCGCTGCAAACAAATTGTATTCTTTAATTTGTAGACTCTTTTTTTATTGCAAGCACGATTGTTTTCAACATGACCCGCAGAAATTGAGATGAATGTTCTCCCACAACAATCTCATCCTTTAAAGGAACAGGATTAGATTTGCATCCTGTTGAAAGAGCCACAGGCCCACCAAACTGGAACAAGGAAAAGCTAGTGTCATCCGTGTGCAATTTGGCATAGACAACATTTTGCCTACCTTCTCCCTTTCTCGCTTGTTCTGTTACTTGCAGCCTGCCAGGAACCCCCTTTGAATTAACTTCAGGCAAAGCTTCTTTTTCTGTACCAGGCTCGGGAAACTGAATTTGCTCTGCGTACAAGCCATTGACATTTGAGATTGGATGATAAATGGGAACAGGACCAAGATTAAACAGGGGTGTCGGTAAATGCAGTAGCGTGCCATACGGCATGCATAAAGGTGAGTTGCCGTTTGAACCATAGCCAAGAGGGGCAGTATATAGATAAGGGTTTGGAGGGAAAGGCATTAATCCATTAGCGGGAGTTGCTGGCCAAGAAACAGGATTCTGATGGTAGTAACCCATGGCCGAAGGAGCTTGAAATGGAAATTGTAAATGTTGGTTTTGCATTGATGTAGACATGCTTTGATGTTGAGAACTCGTAAGAGCAGTTGCTTTTCCATCTTCAAAATTTTCAGCAGCTTTTGTCAGCAGATTTCCTGATACCTTGTTCCCTCGACCATCAGGTGAATGTCCAAACAATGCCTGGCTTTCTGGAGCAACCCCTCCACTAACATCCTGCTTTTTATCCTTTCCTTTCACCTGACACTCACTGAAGCCATTTTGTGTGTAAAGTGAAGTATCTCTCCCTGCTGACTGTTGACTGGCATCTTCAGAATCTGATGTCGATGAGGATCCCAAATTTCCATGATTTGAAGAGGAGGTATTGCTGAGATCATAGCAAGAGAAATTATCAGAACTAGACTTCCAACTAATCATAGAAAGAGAACTTCCATTCAAGGTAGGATTTCTATTAGGATAAATTCCAATTTCCTCATATGCAGAGCATTCAGTGACAAGCATTCATCCTGTTTTTCCACATGAAAGTCCTCATTTGTTGCGAGGCTGGAGTTTCTTGATTTGACAACCTTGTTGTGCTCATGATCAATTTCACCCAAATTTACACTACTTTCACTTGACCATGTCTCACCAGATGACTTAATAAAATTATCATCAGGTCCAGCTCCTACGGCCCCCCAAACTTTCTTGCAGTGAAGTGAATCTCGAGCAGAATGATGTGTTCCAACCATAATTTTATTTTTTAGCTTTCCACAATCTTCATGTATATAATCTTGCATATTATACTTGTTACCTTGGGGGACTTGCTTAGACATATCCAGTGCAGATTCTGATTTGCTCACAGATTTGGGTTCTCTACCTACTCTAGTTGCAGAAACATGCGGCACCATCTTGGCTCTATACTCATTGTGTTGAGAGCAACTGCCTGACTGTTGGAACACTGAAACTTCTCAGTACACTTAACACCACAAAGCTGACCACTGGATCTTTCACTGCTTATCTTTAATTGCCTATTTAATCCATTGATGCTCCTGGAAGGGGCTTCAAAGTTTTCCCCTTGATATCTTGGCTGAGATCTATGAACAGAAGCACTTTCTGAAACAACAGCAACCTGACGCCGAGGACACCGTTTCAGGGATGAATCAAATTGACCATCCTTACGAAACTTCAATCTCTCCCAAGAAAATTTTGATCGCTCTGTAAAAGGGCCATTCCCATCTTTCACTTCCATAACATCTCCATCAGGACTATCAAAGATTTGATTTTGCAAACTCAAAGGGGAATGCCCATTTTCAAACTGTTCTTCAACATTTGTAGAATCAGGTCTAGACACAATAATATCACCTGTGTCACCAACAGAATCTTTGCAATTAATAGCAACATTTTCTTCAACCTCTATACTACGTGAAGATTCTTCATTTGAGACATCAAGAGCAACAGAAGTAATACTTGACACGGAACAATATTTTTCTTTCTCTCTTTCTTTTCCTTTTAGTCTCTCCTTTCTCCTGTGCTTTTTTTTTTCATTCTTTTGTTCTTTTCCTCTCCTTGCGTTCTTCTTCTTCACGCTTTTCCTTCTCTTCTTCTTCAAGAAGCTTCATCTGTAGATATCACATGGTATCAGTACTATTTTATCAGAAAATAGAGAATAGACTTACATTTCCTGATAAGCACGAAGGAAAACCTATCCTGAAGTACCAAAAATTATTCAGACCTGCTTTTCTAAGGTAATAATTTTCTTGCATGCAACATGAACACGTCCTTCCAGCAGCTTCAGTGCAAGACAAACAAAGATACTGTGTGCATTCTGGCGTGCTGTGCCTTCCCTAAAAGCCTTTTCAACCTAAATATCAAAATGGATAAATTGAAATGAAGTTTGTAAGAAGAATTATAGCAATAATAAAAACACAAACAACTGAACTAGTAATTTTGCTGTGCCACAACTCTATACACACTATCCATAAGAACCACATAACCAAAGTCCCAAGTTAATTCTTATCAGTCTTTAAATGTGTTAAAAACAGGGTTGAGCCTTAGGTTGGTTGGCACCGTTGCTATTGCAACAACTTGGAGGACATTGTTTCAAACGTGCTTAAACGTGTAATATCCTCCACTTTAGGGATTGGGGAGAGATTTGGATAGTTTAAACATTGTATAAAAACAGTATTCAAATCAAACTCATCATAGCTCTCGTGATTCAGTTACTTCAAATCTTATAAGATCTTTTTAAACATAGCCTTAATTTGAACTCATTGAACTTGTGCAGATGATATCACTTAAATTTACAGGTTCTATATCCTTTCTCGCAGCATCTAACTCTGAAACTTGGATCAACTCACTCTTCCCCACCAAGAACCTCTGGTGTTCTTCCCTATCATTAAAACTCAAGTATGCTTTCACTCCTTTAGATTGAGTAATAGCCTATTATTTCTTAGAAAAAAGAATCTTTATAGACTACTCCCAAAACATCTTCATTTTAGCCAGTACAAAATGTGCCACTCTATGAACACGAATTTGAGCAAAAGGAGAATGAGGTTTAGTACCTGCATGGGATTTGTTCATAATTTAAAAACAACCAACTAAATGGCAGATTAGCATTTCTCTCCAAACAAACTTATAAGAACAGAACAGGTTAGCAAGATTGGCTTCATGCTTGTCTCAACCCTCAAGATATCATTGCTTACACAGCAAATTAATTGCATTTCCTCCTGCCAGCTAAGTAGCTATAGTATTATGAACATCCTATAGTAATTTTCTTGAAGTAACTACAGTATCCCAACTTTATGTAACACGCAAATAAGTGCTTCCAGGTCATTAAGTTAAAAACATAATACTCTATCCTCGAAGTTTAGCCAAAGAAAAATATTCATTTATCATTAGTGCCGCTTTCCTAAAGCAAAAATTCAACCAAAAAGGCAAACTTAAATAGAGATTCTGTCAAAACCAATGGACTGAGTTCTAGTGAATAACTTGCCTGCTGCTAATTAATACATGAAGTCAATATATACACTGTAATTTTGTTAACTTCTTACTAATCACATTCTTCTACACACATAAAGATTTTAATTTATTCTTTTTTTATGTAAACAATTGAAAAGAATGCAGCCATATTGCAAGACTTTGAAGCACAAAAAATTAGAAACAATTCAAACGTGCCTGTTCTTTAAATATAACAGTCGCTGCATCAAGGAGAAACTGTCGAGCAAGTTCAGCACTCTTTGCATGCTTTTGGGGACGGGAACACTCTCCATCGAGTTCATTTCCATCCTTGTGAATGGAACCATCATCCTGAAAGATGAGTTAAAAGTTCAACACCACTACTATCCGAACACTCAACCTTTTCTATAAGCCTCACAAAGTTTCAACTGCCTCTTCTTCCTCAGCCTCTTCCGCATGTTCAAAAAACCTTCTAATACTTCCGCCTGTTGTGATTCTAACATAACCATTTCCAACTACAAGCCTGCAATGAACACATTGTTGGCCCTTTAAAGCATGGGCTTTTACAGAAAGCTCAGAGCAGCGGCCATCCAATTTCAAGGCCCTCAGGGTGATATAACAGGAATTCAAGCAATCAAGATCCAAGCCATTGACTTGAACACTTCCTTTCATGCCAACATTTTCAAATTCCATAATATCTGACTTTCCCACCCCAGTTCCAACTGCCCATTCAAAATGGTGGTAGGTTGCATAAGTGTCAGCAAAAATTTGGTGCCAATCAGCCTGGACTCTGTCATCAGATACCTGGGTAGGAGTAAGGAAAAATGTTGTGCAAGTCACATATACTTTGAAAATTCTGACAGTAACCTCAATAGATTATTATAAAATTAGTCAAATTTGTAATTTTAGACAATTGTTATTTATAAGTAGATGGAAAGAAGACAAAAGCTATTATTGTAACAATAGTTAGTGCACTAAAAGATTTAAGATATGGATGAAGCACCTCATATAGAAAAGCTGTATCTGCAGCACAAAACCAACTAGTACATTGAGGTTCTCTTCGCATGCGTTTTAGTTCCTTCAGTTCCTTGAACTCACGGATAACATTTCTTCTGCAATCTCTGCAAAATCTCTTGCCGTCAAACCTGCAATAAAGATGGAAATGTGAGGCACAAGATCTATACAGGCAAAATTTAAAAACAGCTAATCATAATTAGCTTGTAAATGAGTATAGTTCACTCCATGCCTAATAATTCTATAGGAAACTTTCGTAAGAGTAAAAACAGAGACTTCTGGCCATTAATGGTTTCATATAATGCTTGAGAACCAGGGAAAAAGGAAAAGCATAAACCCCAACTGCTACAGGTCAATACATGCTTCGAGGAGATTGCAGGAGGATAAGGCCTTAGAATTACACTATCATATGAAAGAACAAATCCATTCGAAGAAGAATCATAGACTTCTGTGATAAAACTTATGTTATGGCTAAGTCAACTGACCAAATAAAATAAAATCCTTCGGTACCTAGTGTTTTAACATTTTTGAAGTAGATTAAGTAATGTCAAACAACCCTAATCTCAGGAAAAATATTTTTAAATTTGCTGGAGTTCCATTTCCTCACTTTATGGCCCATCACAAGTTTAATTTCGACAGTTTACCATTTAAAAGGCATGCACGCTCATAGCTAGGAAATCAGATGCTCGATAACTAAATTTACTACACAGCGTGTCCTAATCAACTAGGAGGACAGATAATATAAAGCACTCTCGAAGGACGATAAATGAAACTAGCCTTATATTTCTGGCTCCAGTACGAACTGCTTGATCAATGACATAAGACTTCACACCATTCTCTGGCTGAACAACACAGCTAATGGTAACACATTCAACCATAAAGGAGCTATAAACACACCTGTAGGTGAGCCTCTCAATAAAATCCTCTTCCTTCATTCTTAAGAGAGATTGCTGAGTTTCCTCTCCTAGAGCTGACCAAAAATCCATAAAGGTGTCACAAGAAAGCCTGGAAGTGTGCAGTGCACATGCTTCTCTTGCTCCATGTCCTCTTCCATAACTAGCAATTCCTTGGCTTATCCAACCTCGACCTCCCCCACCACAAGCATCAGGATAGAGCAACTCACACTCCCGCTCCCTTGCACGTGCACTGTCAAATACCTGATTCAATGTAAACATCAACAACTAGACGGGAAGCAAAAACATAATCAGAGAATAGAATTTGACCGGCACAAACATTTTGGAGCCCATCAAGCGATTCTGAGCACAAATAGGAGTCAAGAAGTGTCAATCACCCATCACGAGTTGTGGTCAAACCCCCCCCCCCCAAAGGATGGACAGATGGATCTTGAATTTCTTCTTTTGACCCATCTGTCATACTCAATCCACCATCAATTTGGTTTTTTGAGACTCCTGACCTGTTGGAATGAAGATTACCAGCTACTTTCTCCTGCTGCAATGATTTTCCATACATGACAATCTACAAAAAACCTTCAAGCAGTAGCCCATTACATCTGGAGCAGTACATGTTCTTACGAGCTTGCTCAAAGAGGGTTTGTTTATCAATTCTAAGAGCTCCTGCCGAGCTTGCAATGACAGCTCACTCCAGAACTATAATAAAAAGCATTGCCAGCTCAATCCAGAACTATAATAAAAAGCATTGCTCTTTCTTAGTAACTAATAAAAAAAAATTAAACAAGTTTGTTATAAAACATATCCATTATTAAGTTCATTATCAACACCATCCATATTTGTTAGTACACATGAAAGTGGAGAGCATAGCCATAGTGTGCAGACCTACTAGAAGTCTTGGGCCAACAGGACACTCTCACCTATCCCATAGACCCTGCCTCCCCTCGCAATGGATTCAAATACGAAATCTCAAACTTGGAATTTTCACATTCTAACCATTTGGATGCCCCCTTGGGCACAGCACTATCCCTACTTGCTAATGACAAACAAGCACCACTCTTTGAATTGCCAATTCCTCAATCTCTTACTTTGGATAGCCAAAATATATAAAAGATGATAAACAACAATGAAAAGCCACATTGAGCTCCACAAAGAGTAACAAAATTCTTTAAGAACCAACAGTGATAAAGTTAACATCAAACTTATAATTTCTGTCACTTACACTACTCAGTTCGAAACCAGGAATAGCACTAATACTTCAGTGCCTTGGCACTAAAAAGACTAGGCAACTAAATGTATAACGTCTTAAGCGAAAAACAAATGTTATTAAGCAACCAATCAAATACTATAATCAAAATTAAAAACACTGACCCAGTCCTGTGACATATATATCACAAAAAAGTTCGATAACAGTAACCCAGAGAGAATTCAAAAATCGAAGAAAATGAAAATATAGTACCTTCTGGGGTTGAATATAGCTAATATCATCGCTATGTTTAGACCAAAAAGCAAACGAGGCATTACTATACCGCTCATTTCTTCGCGTTAATCCTGGCATCCTTTGATTTCTCAAACTCTCTTTGATTTACAATAGTTCACCAATCTTTTCCATTCCCGCCCTTCAATTCCGTTTTATTTTTATAGACCCAAAAAAGCAGCTAATTCAGTTACTGAATCAGATTTTAAAATATATATACAATTCAAAGATAGTGAAAATAGGATTGACTGGGTTGTTCTTTATTCTTCCTGGGATCCTAATCGTATTGAATTTTGAAAAAAGAAAAGAAAAGAAAAGAAAGGGTGGGTTTTGAGGTTGACGACGATGATCAGATTAGATGCTACCTGTTTTTGTTTTTTATGTATAATCTCTAGAGGAAGGATTTTGAGGTTCCGTGGGAAAGGGGATGATTGCAATTCAGTTGATTAATTAACTATTTTAAATAGAATTATTATTATAAAATGCAACAATTTTAAATACATTGTGGTTGTGGCTCTAATTTCCGTTTAAATTTGATCAAGTTTTTTTTTTCTTTTTAATAATATCATTGTATAAGTTCTTTTCGACAGAATGACTCATGAATATGAGGTTAATACGCTTGATGCAACTCATGTTAATTGAGCCATAAATAAGAGAATAATATACTTCAGCACACTCGAACTCATGTCCTCTTGTTGTCAATACCAATGTCAATCGAGTTGAGATTCAATCCTTTTAAAAATAAAATTAACTCAATTTTTCAGATTTTTTTTAAAGTCAAGTTTTGTTGAAGATAAAACATTAAAAAATTAGTTAATTAATATAATTAACTTAAATATTAATTAAATAATTATTAAGATTCTTATAATTCTAATTAACTAATAACTCTATTTTATATCAATAAAATTAGCACAATCTTTTTAAAAATAAAATAAATTTAATTTCTTTTTTTAAAATTAAAATTTTAAATTAATTATACTTAAAATTTTATTCAAGTAATAATTTTATTTTAAAATTTTTATTAAATTATAATTATTTTTAAATAAAGATATTGTCAATAGGTTAAAAATTTCTCCAAACTTATACTTATATATATGTTATAGATTATTGTTTTTACTTGTGCGATTTATGAGTTTATTGTTGTTACACCCTTATGCCACCACATCCCTTATGCCATGGTAATTCTAAGACGGCATGTCGACTTAGGTGGTTTGATAGGCAACACTGAAATGTCACTAAAAGAATTGTCACATTAGGTCACAACTCTCCAAAATTATAAATTTTAAGATAGTTCCATTCTACTCACACCCTACTATTTTAATAAACTGTATCTTAATAATTTTTAAATGATTAAATCAATTTTTTATCATTTTTAAAAAGATTTATATAATTTTACTTTTATTAATTTAAAATTTTATAAATTTTAAAAAAAATTCCATTTTAAAAAGACCGATAACTACCCTAACCCCCCTACCCACATCCTAAATTAAACGTATGATTGAACTCAACACAAAGACTATCATACTCAGACCCACACTATGTTAATAACAATTAACTCAATGTTAGTGAGATCATTATATAATTACTTTGAGATGGTAAAAAAAATTAGAAGAAACTTAAAATTTTAAAAATATAATAAAATTAATGAGTAAAAAGAAAAATCATTGTTTTTAGGTGTTAATGGAATTTTTATTAAGTTTTAAAGAAATAAGTGGACAAGGAAAGCATTAGAGGACATTAGGCCCCGTTCAAACAAAACAGGCAACTTTCTAACAAAATTTCTGCCACATCTTCCCCCCCAATTCAAAACAAAATCTATCAAAAACAAAAAATCTCGTTTTTTCCCCCCACCACCCATCATATGAAAACTGCTACAGACAAATTAAAAGAAAAAGAAAAAAAAACCCTCCAAGCCAAAAATATTTAACAAAAAAAAGAGGGTGGTCACATCTTTGGACTGGTCGGTCAAATCCAATGGTTTCACGAGTAGGCTTCGGGGCTGGGGCACGTGGTTTGAGGGAACAAAAAAGGGGTTATCCACTAGTCTTAGTCAGTGGTAGGAGTCCATTTTTGCCATCGGCGGTGGTGGAAGTAGTGGCGACACGCTCACACGAAGGACACATAGTTAAGGTGGTGGCAGGCAACTGCATGTAAAATGGTTGAGAAGCTTTCAAAGCTCTTAATTCTTGCAGTTCCTTTTGTAACCTCCTGTTTTCCTCTGTCAGTGTCTCGCAACATCGCTTTAAATACTCGCAATCCACTTCCGTTTGCTTCAACTTTGTCCTGTTTTCTCCCATTTTATTACAGCAAAATTATTTAAAAAGAACCCAAGAAAGTGTTCATAATATTAGGAAAAAAAAACCATTCTTATACCTTGCTCTCCTGTTCTGAAACCAAACTTCTACTTGGCGAGGTCGAAGGTTCAATTGCTTGGCCAAGGCAAGTTTTTGCTTCTGAGCCAACATTTTTAAACAAGCAAATCAATCAAAAAGCTTAACCCTAAATGAAAGAGAAATATTTGGGGTTTTTTAGCTTACGGGATTGAGAGTGTTGTGTTCTTTGAAACTTTCTTCGAGAAAAGCAGATTGTTCTTTAGACAGCCTGAGTTTCTTCCGAGTGGAACCATTGTCGTCGTCGTCGCTGGCTCTTGAGCTACCCCTTTCAGTTTCCATTTCCACCTCTCTCTTCCCTCTGCTGCTCCCATTTCTAAACCCGAAATCTACCTGGAATGAAGACACTGCACTATTCGGAGATGACAGCGCCGCCCCTTCCTCTGCTTCCTCCCCCAACGCCACAACCGCCAACCGGTTCACGTCTAAACCTCTTCCCCGTCCATCCGATGAACCCGTTTCCATCACTAATGTCACAATTAATGCAAAACTACTTATATATTTTCCCCAAAGTCCAACACAACCCAGATTTAAATAATTTTTTTGGCCGCAAAGAAGCTTTGATACGTTTTCTTCCTTTTATTATCAGAACCCAGAAAATAAACAATAACGTGACGTAAAGAGAGGATATTAAGTTAAAAATACTGACCGTTATCAGTGAGCCAAGGAAAACGAAGCTGAGAAGAAGGTTGGACGCGAGGAACTGGAGAGAAGGGAAGAAGATCTAGCTGATGAGGTGGATCTGAAGAAACCCTTTTGTAATCTCCATCTCCGGTAGCAGCTTCACCTTCAAAAGCGTCCACCTTCTCTTGTAACCTGAGCCCCATACAAAACCCTAAATCCTTGCTTGATAACTTTGGGGTTTTATCAAGAAATGAAAACGACTTTGAAGGATCGCCCAAGCTCAAAGCCAATTCCATTAAAACCTTTTTTTCTTCTTCTTTCTTGCAAAGACAACCCTAAAAAACAACAGCAAAGACGGCTTTGAATATCTCTTTTTTCGTAGTGTTCTTTTGGTTTTGAAAAGAAACCCTACCCGATCTTCTTTAATGTAAAGTTATAGACACACACCACCTCCTTCCTTGCTATATGGTTCTCCTTTCTTACTCTTTGCTTTGGCTTGTGCCAGTTACGATTGAGCGACAAATCCAAGATGACAAACACACGTGAATGTATATAAATATAAACTGGTTCATACACGAGAGAGAGAGAGAGAGAGAGACAAATGAGAATGAGAAATAGATATTTTCCAAGCAAGCAATAAAGGCAAAAGGGGTTAGATTGATTACAGTATATTAACAAATGGAATTTGAATAAATTTGACTTTTTAAAGAAATGAAGAAGGGAGAAGATGACTGATGACTGACAGAGAAAACATGAGGGCTTTAAACTGCTCTTTTCTTTTATCGGCAAACACAAGCTTCCTTTTTTTTTCCCTTGTTTTTCAACGACACGACGCAATCCATTTATTATTTTTTTAGTTTTTATAAACAAAATTAAAAGATAACACGTACCCGTAAATATATTATTCATACTTATCAAATTAATAAAAAATTATAATGAATATAGCTAAAAAAATAGAGAATGTTAGTGATTGATTGTGTGGTCACCAAACAAGGGCCAGAAAATCATCATCAACCCAACATGAGAAAATGATTTTTCATCCCAATGGCAGAGATCATCAAAATCTTTTCTTTTAGACCCCCCCCAAACCCAAACTTGTTTTTACTAACCCCTTTGCCTAACTTCATTTATTTTCAACAATTTATAAATATAGTAGAGTCATGATGGTGGTGATGATGATGGTGATGATGATAAGAGGAAATAATGATTAAAAAATGTATGGTTTAACAAACACAATTATTTAGCCTTATCACTGTTTGCTGGTTTTGTAGTTTTCACAATGATGACCAATTTAATTTAATCACAAGTTTGCAGGTTTCCAAGTAGTCAAAAGAACAATTCTTCCAATGACGTAACTATAATGAAGTGTGAGCCCTCCCCCATGGCCCTGGGAATGGGGCTGGCTGACTAGTTGTGGGGATGAGCCTGCGAACGCTGACTCTCCAACTACAACAGTGCAACTTTACCAGTTTCTCAATTGGCTCCCCAATGCCCTTTCTTTTGAACTCAGACGAAATCAAAATGAGTAGTTTCATTTCATAGTCAGATTAGATTGGCATGAGACCATAAAAACTGCTTTTATTGATTATATATCTTCAATCCCAGCAGACAATGAGACCCTCCCTCCTTTTGCTATAGAATTGGTCCTATAGTTTATAACCTTTTTCCATTTAGCTTGGAATCTTGGATTAATGGCTTTAAGTAGACGATGAGGTGATAAAATAGTGTAAATAAACATATATATTATTTTTAAATTTTATGATAATTTTATAATTTAAGGCTATTTTTTAAAATATAAAAATTGTTTGAAATTTAGAAAAAAATATGAAATCTTTTTTATAATCTTTTACAATTATTTAAAATTTAAAAAAAATAATGGGGATATAAAGTTACTAATTTTTTAATTTTCTCAAAAACTTTAATTTTATATTATTTAGTAATATAAAATAATATAAATTAAAAATGGTAAAACTATTTGAATTTTTTTACTTTTACAAAAACTTTTATAATGTTTGATATTATTTTTTAAAAAATTTAAAATTATTTTATAGTAAATAACAATTATCAAAGGTGAATATGATGGGACACACAAACGATTTGTCCCGAAAATGAAAATTTTAAATTTAATCCTCTTATAAATAAATAATTTATAAATTAATATATAGTAAATTTGTATTTTGTCCCTCACAATAATAATTTTAATTTAATCCTCTTATAAATGGATAAATTACAAATTAATATTATAGTAAAATTGTACTTTGACCTCTTAAAATAAAAATTTTCAATTCAGTCCTCTTATAAATAAAGAAATCATAATTTAATATATAGTAAAATTACACTTTAGTCCCTTTAAAATGAATTTGTTTGTTTAATCCCTTCAAAAAATAACAAAATTATAAATTAATACATAATAAAATTATATTTTAATCTATGAAAAAATTATAATTAAATTTTGGCCCCTGCTAAAAAACTTATGGATTTGCCCCTGACAATTATGTGCTAATTGAGTTTTAACTCAGTTGTACCATTACTACTGCAATAACCAAAAGGAGATGAGTGCAAACACACTTATACGTTTTAATTTCTAGTTTAAGAGTTAAGAAAAGATTATAGGTAAAGTAAACATTACATAAAGAACAATTATGTAAATTCAAAAAATATATATGGTTCTCAAGAAGAAACAAAATATCACTTTTTAATCTTCTAAAAGTTTTTGTTATTTTTCTTATATTTTCTTAATTTATTTAAACTATTAGAAACTTTATATATTTAAAAATTCTTAATTTAATTTAATTTGTTTTGAAATTTTTCAATATTCCAATGTCAGTTAGCTCTATTGATTAAGTTGCTGTATATAAAACAAAGTATTATAAGCAATATAAAAATAAATTAATAAAAATAATATATTAAATATAAAATAGTCAAATAATATTTACTTCATGCCTATAGATATTAGTTAAACAAATTACTTGGATAGCTAAAAATAAAATTAATAATAAAATAAAGTTTTAACTAATTTCTAAAAGTAATAAATACTAATTAAATAAATCTAACATCATAGTAGTAAAACAAAGGGCAATGTTCTTTTGTATCTTTTAAGGGAGTTGGACTTTCCCTAAAAAGACCCACAATTGGGTATCCAATGAATATATGACATGATTGATTTTTTTTTTAAGTAAATTCAACAATTTTAGAAATCCTATCATATGTATATACGGATAAAAATTACATATTTAAAATAAAGGCGTGTGTTTAAAAATAATATATAACAAACAATGAAATGTTTGGTTGAGTGATAAATTTAAGGTTTTATGACTCTAATTGGCACAGGTTTAAATTCATCGTATTAATATTTTTCTTTATTTTTGTTAAAATAAAATGGTACTTGTTTTAATTACAGAAGAAAATTTCTATAATTTCCTGACCGGGTTGGTACCTAGTTAACCCGTAATACCAACTCAACCAATGATTTTATTAATAGTATTGATACAATTGATGAAGATAATAAATTGTGCATATTAAAAACATTAAAATAAATCTTTGTTTGAGTGATATATTTAAGGTTTTTCTAATGTAATTAGTGTATGTTCGAATCCTATCAGAGATTTTTTTTATTTTTACTAAAATAAAAATATTAAAACACCTTCAAATACTATGATTTATTTTAATTATGAAATAATATTTTTTATATAATTTTTTAATTAACTTAATATCCAATTAACTTATGGCACTACTCACTTAAAAATTTATTAATAATATACATAATATATGTGTAACACTTTAATGAACCAAACGAATGTGTAATACATTAACATTTATACAATTAAACAAAATTATATATATATATATAATGGTAGGACAATTTAGGGGTAGAATGGAGGAGGGGAAGTATGATAAATAAGAGGGAGGTGGTGGCCCCACACGCATGGGGTGGGGACGGAAGAAAACACAGATATAGAGAGTGATGTGCGTGAGCAGGTGAAGGTCAGATATGTCATGCTTTAGGGATCATTGCAATAATTGAAATCATGCAGGCTTTAATGATAAGTTTGAAATTTATTTATCGTTAAAATACGCCTTTAATTACTTATATTCTTTAAATCTTTTAGAATTTAATCAATATACTTTTTATTTTTTAAAATTTCAAAGGTTATTTACTTCAATAAAATTATATTGTTAAATTCACTGATATGGTATTTGTAATAAAAAATAATGTTTATTTAATAGTCATATAACGAAAAGAAAAACATTATTTAATAAGCTTGAATATAACAAAAAAAAATTTAACGGTATTAACGATTGAACTTATATTTTTAAATCCTAAAAGTAAATGATTGAATTCCTTGAAATAAAACTATAATGATTAAATTCCAAATGTAAAAAGAGTACAAAGACTTGGATTATATTTTAACGTTTATTTATCTATACCCGTATGTATAAAAGTTAATTTGATATTAATTTAGATAGAAAATAATTAAAATTTTACTCTTTTTTTATAAAGTAATCAATATTATTTTAAATGTATTTTTAATTTTTTATATTTTATATAAAATCTATAAATATAATTATATTATGCGATTTGGACACATATCATCGTATTTTTTAAAAAAAAGTTTAATTTTATTAAATCAACTCAACTTATTTTTTATTACTATAATTTTTTATAAATATATATGTTATATAATTTTTTTTCACCCTATTATAAGTCTTATTTTGTTCGAAAAAATAACAAGTGTCCTTAGACGAAAATACTACACTCAAGCCCTAGATCCAACAATCTCTCACTTGCCTTAATGAAGTAGATGAATTATGTTTCGTATTCCTATGTCCCTCCACATGTTTCCCATAGAACTCTCAAGCTAGTAGAGTTCTGGTAAAACAAATCCCTGGGGTTTGTCCTCATATGCGATCTTTGACTATGTCTACCATTCCATCAAACACTATTGTCTCCCTTATGTGTTTTGCCATTATGTGGTTTCTTTTAGGTTTAGCTATATCCGCACTGTTATAGTGTCATAGCTTTTTCGTACCTCATATTCGGCCCTCCATAATGAAGTTAGCAATGTAACCCTTCTTGACACTTATTCAAACTATGGACCAGTCGTTTAGGATAAAAGCACAGTCTAATGTTGATTTCCTCTAATCTCAACACATTTGGAAGTCAAAATCAGTATATCTGATAGGAGTAAGATCTCTTCCGGAATACACAAGCATATAATCCTTCGTTCTCCGTAAATACTTGAGTATATGCTTACTTGCTTCCCAGTGCCTTGGTCATGAATTCGTCTGATATCGACTTACCAACCCTACTGTAAAACGTATATCTAGGCATGTGCACGACATAAAATACATGAGACTTCCTATTGCCCAAGCGTAAGGAACCTTTCTTATGTTTTCTCTTTCTTCCGCTATCTTAAGACAATCTTCTAAAGAGATATGAAATCCCGACATAGAAGGTTGGTTTCCCTTCTTCGAATTGGTCATTGCATAATGCTCCAATATCTTATCTATGTATGAAGATTAAGATTGTGCTATCACTTTGTTCTCTCGATCCCTTATGATTCAAATACCTAGAACAAAATTAGTTTTTCCCTAGTCATTCACGCTAAATTGTGGTCCCACTAAACTGTTGGGTTAACCATAGTTTAACCGATGACAATGTTCCTACATCATTTCCAATGAGTAGAATGTTATAGACATATAGAACGAGAAAAACCACATTTCTATCCCCTAAACGTTTGTAAACACAAGGTTCATCTACGTTTTGCTCAAATTCAAAATTCTTGATCACTTGATCAAATCTTTGATTCCATGAGCGGAGTGCTTGCTTAAGTCCTTATATGGACCTAAGTAGTTTGCAAACTTTATGCTCATTTCTTTTAGCCATATATTCGATGGGTTGCATCATGTAAATGCTATCTTCAATATAACTATTCAAAAACACTGTCTTGACATCCATTTGTCAGATCTCGTAATCGAGAGCTGCTGCAATGGATAGTAATATGCGGATTGACTTGAGCATGGCAACCGGAGAGAAGATTTTTTTCATAATCAATATATTTTTTCTTAGTATAACCTTTTGCTACAAATCTGGCCTTATAAGTTTCCACTTTTCCATCTGTAATTCTTTTCCTCTTGTAGATTACACCCATTGGGCTTTATCCCTTTCGATAAGTCTACAACTTTCCACACTAAGTTGAAATACATAAAGTCCATCTCAGCTTTCGCAGCAATTTCCTAGAGTTTGGAATTAGCACTCTACATCGCTTCGTCATATGTGAGTGAGTCATCATCTTCCTGTTCGACAGACTCAGTGTTAAAAACACTTCCTCCAAATTGGAAGAACTCAAGCCTATGAGACACTCTCCCATTGTCACAAAGCTCCCTATGTTGTTGATCATTTGCAAGTCTACTATTAGGAGTTGGTTCTGGAACCTGTTTTCGTAGGGTTTTGTATATTTCCCGAAAGCTCCTCAAGTACCTCATTACTCCGAGGTTTGAAGTCATTTATGTAATTTTTTTCAAGAAAAGTAGCATGAGTTGATACTATAATAGTTTGCTCTTTCAGGTTATAAAACAAATCATTCTTTGTTCCCTTTAAATATCCTACAAACATGCTCAATTCTATCTGTGAGTCCAACTTCCTCGCATCTTTATCCAATATGTGGGCCGAGCATCCCCAAATCCTAAAATGATTAAGATTCGGCTTCCTGCCATGCCAGAATTTGTATAGGGTTTTCAATACTGCCTTAGTTGGCACATTATTTAGAATATAACAAGCTGCTTATATAGTGTATCCTCAAAAAGAGATTGGTAACATCGAACGTACCATGTCTAACAACATTCGATTCTTCTCTCTTCCACGCCATTCTACTGTGTAGTGCCTGAACGATTAACTGGGATAGAATCTCATTCTCTATGAGATACCCTAAGTACTCATCAAATAAATACTCACCACCTTAATCAAACTATAGTGCTTTTATGGATGAACCTAGTTGTTTCTCAACTTTCGCACGAAACTCTTTGAATTTATCAAAGGTTCCGCTTTTGCGATGTATCAGGTATACATACCCTTATCTAGAATATTCATCAATATTAATGTGAATAATGAAATTTTATGAAACCAAATTGTTCCAAAAATTACAAGTGCAAATGACGAATAAACTACACTTAAGGTACTAGACCTTAACAGCTTTTTCATCCATGGGCTTTATGGAAGCCCTCATCTAGGCTTTCAAGTGAGCATAATTGAAGTCGTTGAACATAAAGGGTTAAAGAAACTGAAACGCCTTTCATCTCAAAAGAAAATCAATGACATGATCCCCACTTAATGTGTCAAGTGAATAGCTTTGGTACAAAAATGTAAGTTTGTGGACTTTTGCTTGTTAATTATGTATTCAATTATAATTGGATGAAGTAACTACTTAGAAAAAAAAATAGAAACGAACACCAGGAAATTGTTCACAAGTTTAAAAACACCCTATGTATTTAGGGTCTTCCTTAGAGAGTAATTAACTATTTATAACGAGTAAAAGTAGTGATTTAGTTCACCTCACGTACTTAAGTTGCAACCTCACTTTCATAATTTGATTTAAATTAGTCTCTCTCTAATTCTTTCCCCCTGAAAGTTTAGATGTAAACTGGTTGACTCAATCAAGTTTACTTACAAAATTTGCACCTAAAATAGTTCCTAAATGAACAAGTATTGTGCTCTCTAATTCCACTCATTAGCCTAAACAAGCTCTGCAATATATAAAATTTAAAAGGCTTACTGAATTACAACAAATTATAATAACTTATTCCACTAAAATTGTAACATCCCACACCTGACTCGGCTATTGGATCTGGATGTGTGATGTCTCATTATGTTGTCGAAGTAACTTAGGCTAACTTATTTCTATTATAATATCATTTAAAGCATAAATATCATTCGTATCAAAACAATCGTCCATTTCAAACACAATCTTACTTTCATAGAATATAATAATTTAATTTATCAAGTTTCAATCATGTGTCTCAAGACAGGAGACTTCTTGTCTTGTCTCGAAACAAGCTTCCATTTATTTTAAGTATTTTTACTTCGAAATTAAACTATCTCAAAACCTTAAAAATTGTGTCTAAAAGTAATTTAAATATTGACATAAATTTTTTTGAATAATCTGATAACATTTTTCTTGATAGGAAAGTTGCATTATTTTTATTACATGTTTTGTTTTTATGTTTATTTTATTTGGACAATAATGATGCTAACATCTCCACAAGTTCATTCGACATTGCATTGCAAAGAATAGGCACATTGACATGTGTATATATGATTAAGTTGATTGGTGAAAAGTTTAATATTTCTATTTAAATAATTCAAATAATATTAGGTGCACCAAGTCAATTGGCAACCCACACTCTCTCTTTTCTACATAATTTTTCGAACTTCTTTCGAAAGGGACCCCTTTGCCCTAGAAGAACGCATCAACCTAATTCAAGGAGGCTGCTTTGTTTTTTTAACAACTTTCTCCTAATTTATTTAATCACCACTAATGTATAGATTATAATAACAATGTTTCAAAAGAAAATTAGAGTAAACCATTAAATAGTTTTTTTCGTTTGTCTCAGGTTATATTTTAGTTATTTATATTTGAAACATTATGTTTTAATTATTTACGTTGTCGTTTTGTTACAAAATGATCACTCTACTGTTAATATTTGTTACCTCCCAAACGAAAGTCTCACATGGAAGTTAAAATGACTTTTAAATGTCAACGTGGATATCCTGCTAAGTAAATTAGTTAATTTTTAATTAAAAATTAGTTAAATCTGAAACAAGTGGCAGAATAGGATTATGATAAATGGCATGATGACGTCTTGATAATGTCATAATCTATTTTTCTATTTCACATTTTTTTTCCTTTTCCCATTTTCTTTTATTCCTTCCCATTTCCATTTTATTTTTTCTTTTCTTCTTCTCCTTCTCTCTTTCCCAACCCTAGATCGCCTCCAACATACACCACAACTGCACTTCGGTGTTGTCATAGCCGCTAGCATGAATTAAATATTTTGATGTTAATTGTTCAAAATTTATTGGAAAAAAAATTGTTCAAATTTTATTTTTTATTTTTGCAGAAAAAGAAGGAATTGCATATTTGAAATTAGAATATAACATGTTAAATTAGTTAATATGAATTAAATGAGTTAAACTTCCCCTTAATTGCCAATGGTTAAGCGTTTGAGTTAGTACAAAAATATTCAATTTGAATAGAAATAATGTCCTAAAAATATAAATAATAAGAAATTCATATACTTAACTAGTGCAAAATAAATTACTTTAACCATCACACACATATATATATATATATAAAATGAGAAGAAAACATTATTTTTAGAATTTATACTTTTTTTTTTTAATTTTTATAATTAGAATTAAAAAACATAATATTTTTTAAGGTTTGATTGTTAATACTCATGACTATTTCTCTTAACATATTTTCTATTAATATATATTACTATTGTACCAAATATTTATTAAAGGAAAAAGGATGAATAATCGTATTGGCATGGCCGTAGAAAAGAAAGAGTGTTTTATGGGATAAAAATAAGGTAAATGAGGGCAACGAAATCAAATGCTGCTTACATTTCACTTTTTAATAAAAGAAGAAGAATTTTGGTTGCGTTGCGTGATGCGTCCTACTTGACTGACACTCAGAGATTCTGGTTAGAGGCCAATCAGCAATGGCATGCGGCCTCGATCTTTACCATTTACCACTCATAATTTAAATGACTACGTACAGCTGTAACAGGCAGGACCATTCATTAATAAATTTATCACAAAAATATTTTAATTAATTTCCATAAATAAATTTATCATTTATAACATAATAAACATATTTAAATTAAGAACAAAAATAATTATTAATTTAGTAATTTACTTCTAAACACAATTAGTTCGTGTTTAGTATAAATAGAAAAAGTCACGTGAGATAAACGTGAGGGAGAAAATGATGATGGACTGGACTGGCCATAGAGTTGCTCAGAGTTACTGATAAATGACTTGAGCAAAAGGGAAGAAAAACTCGAAATATATATATATTTTAATATTTTAATATATCCAGAGGTTCATGAATTTGCATTACTTCATTTTTATTTTTGTTGCTTACATAATTATGTTGTTAAAATGAAATTACACCAGAATTGTGATACTTTTTTAAAGTAGTGAGTATAGTAATTAATTTATCGTGTTCAGTAAATTTATTAAAGAAAAGGTACTGGCCACGAATTTTAGAATTATTTTATATTTAACACGAGTTTTACTATAAAATTGTCATACTTTTACCAATAATAGTAACAACGTTAATGGAAGTTAGGGGGACCTATATAAGGGCTTGGGGGCTTTAGCCCCAACATTTTGATTTTTTTTTAAAAAATTAATTAATCTTTTCAAACTTTTGAAAATTTACATTTGCTTCATAAAAATTTTAATTAAACTTTGAAGAAAAAATAAAAATATTTCATCAAACTCTTAAATTTATTTAAAAAAATTACTAGAGTCGATGAGAGAGATTTTTCAAAAAAAAAAAAACTGATAGATTTATAGAAAATGAAAAATTGAAATGTGTAACTTTATGTCACTTCACAAATAATCTGAAATTCATTTCAATCATTCATAAAATAATAGAAAGGGGGAATGGGGAGTGGGGACAGAGTGCAGTGTCCTAAGCAGACAACGCAATCATTTGTACTTGAAAGTCTAATAGCATGTTAGGCCTTGCTTACTTCAACTTTTTTCTTTTTGGGTAAATTAATTGTATGTTGGAATTGGAGGAAATTACAAAAGCAATATTTCGTAAAACACCCACATCTATTATTATTTAGCTTTGCTTCACCCAGGTTTATCCAACAATTATTGATTAATTATGTAATTAGAAAATAATTATTAATAGATTTAAATTAAAAATTATATGTAAATTATTATATTCATGAACAAATTTTAAAATATTAAAAGCTATTATATTCATAAACAAATTTTAGGATAAATTCAGCTGAAAATTTGTTTTGTAAATGGATTAATATCAATTTTATATTTTAATAATATCATAAATTATTAAAAAATTTTATAGAAAACAAAAATTATAATTTTAAATAAGTAATTAAAAATTTGGAAAAAAATATATTAAAATATAAAAAATTCATAAAGTAATTAAAATGTCTTAATATTCTAAAGTATTACAATATTAAAGTTAATAGATTAAATGAATATTTTAAATTATTATAAATTATTTACTTTAAGACTTTTTTTAATATTTTAAAATATTATGAATTTCAATTATTTTTTATTTTTAATACTTTTAATATATTGTATCAAAAAAATAAAAACCTTTAATAAAATTTAAAAGGAATATTATACCATTTACAAAAAAAGTTAAGAATATTTTTAATAACGTTTTGTAATTTTCCAAAATTTGGGATTTTTTTTTTAATTTGAATTTTCTTTATTTTTTATTTTTATATTTTGAATTATATGTATTTTTAGATTATTTGCAAAAAAAATCAAGGGAATAGGATTTGAGACGTCATATACGAAGGAAAGCAGTTAAAATATTGGTTGAAGTAAGAAGGGCATTGACGGTTCCAAAGATGATTGGAGGCGTGCAGTTTAACTTGAACCTCACGTTCACTTACTAGTTTCCTTTCAATTATTTTGCTGGGTGATTGGATTTGGAAATCATAAATTTGTTGGTTTGACTTGGTAAAAGATTCTGGGAAGGGCAGTGCAGCCCTAAAAAGAGTGGCCTACACACCACACATTTGCTTCACCTCTTCCATGGTCTAAACTTTGAAATCATCATCTATTTTTCTATTTTCTGTCACCAAACCAAATGATACAAGGACGATGTGAGTTTGAATTTTGAATCCCAGTTTGAGCTTTATCAAAATATTATATTATAATAGATTAAATGTTCATTTTTCTCAACTTAAATATTTAACAATATATTATTTAAGTAAAATGAATCAAAATCATTAAAAAGTGAGATTACTTCAAAAAGAGATGATATATTTCAAAGATAAAATTACCCGCTCTTATGTTGAAATCTCAAAAATATTATATACTTTTAAGCATTTTTTATGCACAGAGTAAGCGATGGAGATTTTCCAAAAATAAAAATAAAAGAAACTCTTTTTAATCTATAAATTAATAAATAATACAATTATGTTTTGATCTTTAAAAAGTTTATAATTAATTTTTGGTTTCTCTTAAAAAAATTTAGATTTACCCCTGAATAAGAGGGTTTGAACCTATATCAATCGTGTTCAACTAAAATTTTAACCGTCTCTCTATACTAGCATAACAAATAATGATTATGGTGTAAGTGCAGAAACAATTATTTTAAAGGTTGATAGCTCATCAATTATAACAAAGTGGTGAGTTAATTAAGTTGATCACAAAATCATATGGGATTAATTAGCTGATTAGTAATGTGAGATTACAATCCTACATTATTTACATTTTGAAACATTAATATGGTCAACCTTACTATGTAATTATTATAATCATAACAACTCTACATTTTTATACACTATTTACTCCAATAATGTAAAACATTACAATCTAAAATTATTACAAATATCATATCGTAAAAAAAAACCAAAATTTTTATTTTATAATTAAATAAGTATTTAACTTTAATTTCCACTAAATACATCATTAATCTTTATAACAGGAGAATGAAAGTGGTTGGATGGAGTGGCGGTTCACTTATTATTAGAATTGATAATGGATCGGATTGAGTTGGTTTGAGCTTGTTCAAGTAAAAATTTAGGTTTGTTTTTAAGATCGGGTTCAGCCTGATCTAGATAAAAATGTTAAAACTCGAGCTTGATCCAACTTGGCTTATATTAAAATTTTTGTATTATTTTCATATAAAAATAAATTTAAAAATATA
This sequence comes from Gossypium hirsutum, assembly GCF_007990345.1. Lineage (NCBI taxonomy): Eukaryota > Viridiplantae > Streptophyta > Magnoliopsida > Malvales > Malvaceae > Gossypium > Gossypium hirsutum. The sequence goes on along the minus strand of NC_053445.1, from coordinate 42,442,739 downwards.
ATGCACTAAAAATAATAAAATAAATGTTTTCCCAACAAATGAAAAAAAATTATACTTAAATAACGCTAAGTTAGGTGCAACTTAACAAGCAAATATTTCTAAAATAGTAGCAAAATTAATAATAAAACAAAATAGTAACAATATAATACCAAAATGATAGCAAAACAATGAAAAAAAGTAAAAATTAGCACCATTTTTTTTTTGCAAATTCAAGTCGAGCCTGGGCCAAAAAAGCTTACCTAAAGCCCGACCCATTTTCTAATTTTTTGTTCAAATTTATTCTTCAGGTCTATATTTTTGCTCAAACCCTCCCAATTTTTGAGCTAGTTTTTGGGTCGGGCCAATCCCGACCCATGATCAAGTCTACCTACGAATAGGTGGAGAGCAATTGAGAATGGATAATTTTTTGAGAAGAGAGTTGAAAAGAAGAATACATAGTATGTATTGTGTTCGTGAATTGTTGCATGGATCGAGACAAAATTTAATACATGTATAAGTGCTACCTAACAATGGGATCTGATCTTACTTACATTGATTATTAGTATTGTTAACATGAGGTTGATGAAACTAAGGTTGACATCTAATAAAATTGTGGTAGAAAAACAAAGTCCAAATAATAATGTAAATAAATTATAGAATAAAGAAATTGAAACTATAATGGGGTTAGACAACATGATTAAGCATTTAGCCATGCTTTCCTTTCATTATCATAATCATCATTTCTCATGTTCCATTTGTCTTCCCGGGATGCTGAAAAAGCATGGGACAAAACACCCTTAATTTACTGTTTTATTGGCTAATTATTCTTTCCACTTTCCCCCAAACTTTGAAATTTAATCTCCCTAATACGAACGTTTGTTTCACTATCCTTTCACATTGCGTGTGCTTAATTCAAGCTTAAATATTGTCTTCCGATTGTTATCCTCCTAATAACAAGAAAGGTTTGAAAAGAATATAGATTGTATTTGGGAAGTCTTTAATTTATTATTAAATAAATTAATTTAGTCTTTATGCTATTAAAAAAAATAAAATAAGTTCAAATTATAATAGAGTTAATAATTTTGCAGTTTAATTCTAAATAAAAGATTAATTTTGTTAAGTAGTAAATGATGTTTTTAATGCTTAAGGGTCAAAAATGTCCTCAGTAAAAAAATAATAAAAAAAATTAAATAGACACTCATGAAAAAAGTGTAATCAATTGAACTCTCAATGATTCAAAATAAATCAATTGGCCTAGGTTAACCCATGGCTAATGAAAGTCACCAGAAATTACCACGTGGCAGTATGTTGGGTGGGCATGCCACTTTTGCAAAAAAAAAAAAATAAATAAATAGTTGTCCAAATTTATTTTAGATAAGTGTAAAATTAAAAAAAATAAAAGTTATAAAAGAATTATTAAAAAAATTCTAGGGTGTATATGAAAAATTTAAATGTGCAAAAACTCAAAAAAAAAATATTGTTTATTAAAAACATGATATCAATATTGTTGAAGTATTCATCCATTCCCCGCAGTCTGGAGCCGATTCAATATCATTGTGGCATTGGCTGTTGAGATCAACTAATCCCAAGAATCCGGACCTTCTTCAACAACCGCCAATTTCCTGGCTAAATTCATCTTTAAAAAGTTCTAAAATGTATATATAAAATATATATTTTTACAATTTTTAATAACTAATAATTTTTTTTGAGTTTTTTCACATTTGAATTTTTTATTTACATTTTAGAGTTTTTTTAAATAATTTTTCTATAATTTTTGAAGTTTCTTTTAGTTTTTTACTTATCCAAAATAAATCTGGACAATCATTTGTCTAAATTCATTTTATATGCACATTTTACTTATTTTTTTAAAAAGCTTTTATTAAAAAATTTTTTTGTTGACATGGCATGTCCATGCCTACAGACTGCCACGTGGCATTTTTTTTGGAGGTTTTCTTCAATCATGTTAACGAGATTAACAGTCAATTTGGTCAATTGACGATTTTCAGAAGGGGTCAATTGACTTTTTTTGAATTACTGAGGGTTCAATTGGGCGCCTTTTTTTTCATAAAGGCTCAATTGATTTTTTGATTTTTTAAGGGTTTTTTGAACCCTTAAGCCTATTTTTAAACAATAAATTTTAACTATATTACAATTTGACCCCATTTAATTCTTTTTAATAGTACAGGGATTAAATTGACTCATTTAATAGTAGAGGGACTACTTTAATCAAGTCCTTATAATGAAAAAAGTTCTAAGATACCTTAACAAATTATGTGTAGAAGTAAAGGGGCTTTTTGTGAACTTAATTATTAGGTTTACTTGATTTTGTAATAGAGCCAAAAGTTGGTATGTTGAGTATATGAATTCCGTATTACAAAACTTCATTTACAATAGCAGAATTCATAAATAAAAGGTAAATGATATCATTTCATTGACATTACATGATAGATGAAAAAGTAACATGACCTAAGACAAATGATTTAATTACTATTTGTTAGTAAATTAACTTTTAATAAAGGAATATGTAAATAATTACCATGAGATAAAATAATATCGAATTGATTTTATCCTAAAGAAATTCCAGTGAGTTCATCATCATTTGAATATTTTTTTAGAACAACAATAATCCTCTCAACCACATTTTGAAGTTTTAAATGTCTTAAATTAAAGCGTTTACAAGTCAATTTTCTTTTTTATGATTAAGGGTTTAGAACACTAAATAAAATTTCATTATTTTGTAATTAAAATAAGAAAAATGAATAAACTATAAATAAGAGTGGGAGTGCCAACATCCGGCTTCCAAATGATAATTGTGCGAAGCTTTGAAAATAAAATAGAAACTTTGGAGTTGAATAATAATTGATTTGGAAAATTAGCATAAAGGAAATTTTAAGAGAAAATGAGTGGTAATAAACTTTGGTCGATCAAAGTCCACATTAGTGGAGAGACCTTAAAACAATACAGTTGTAGGACACAAACACATCATCCATGAGTGAAATACAGATAAGAAAGTTGGGGATGAAAATTAACAACTTTCCCAGGCCTTCTTTGCAAAACAATTATTAAAAACAAGATTATCACATACATTGTTTATGTACATGGAGAGTAAAAAACTAAAGATGGGTCCTGCTTTCTAGATCCCAACAAATTTGTTTCTCCAAGGAAATGATGGTAACATTTTGATTCACATCCAAACTATAGCTGAATTCTTTGTGAACTAAACATGGTCCTAGTTCAGTCGTCTCCTTCTATGTGCTCGAGAGTCACCGCTGTCAACATCTGAAACTCTGAAACTATCATTTCTCCTTCTGGAAGATGAAGCCGAAAGTGATACTTCGGAGTCTATTTCCACAGCAGTGTCCATTTGACTCTCTGAGTTTATTACAGCAGCAATGCTTGAGAACGAATCTCTATCATCCACCTGGGGTGGCTGCTCCTGGTTTCTTCCCACCGCGTTGCTTCGGAGATATGCTTCAACTATCCTTTCTGTTGAATTCAATCCAGATGACAGAGAAGTAAATCTTGCAGCTCTTCGTAATTGTGATTGTCTTTGACGGAACAAAGAATGAACTCGGGAGGACATAACATCAGTACCATTTGTGCTGCTAGGCCTCAAGTCAACATCATCAAGGGACACAACTGTAGTTTGCTCTCCACGCAATCCCCGAGATGTCAATATCCTGTTAAGGACAGAATCAGTTATTTCTGTCGTTTCGGCCTCCCTTGGTGGAGTCAGATCACGGGTCAAATCAAATCTGCTTCCAAGTCGGCGAATCATCTCCTCCACTGGGAGATTTAAAGCAGTCCTTTGAATAGTTTGCCTCCAGCTCTCCACCCGCCGTGCATTGGGCCGAGGAGGGATCTTAAGACCGGAGTCCTCTTCTGGCTCAAGGTTGACTTTCCCCCTGCCATAAATCGGGGTCAGAGTTTTAATTGTCACCTCTTCTTTACAAACAGGACATTCTTTTGCATCAGAATGCTTATGTAATGATCGGTAGAGGCAAGACCAGCAAAACAAGTGACCGCAACAAGTTACGACAGGTTCCCGGGCCAAATCCAGGCATATGTTACAATCAAAGAAACCCACATCATTGCTAACTCCCTTCTCAACATCATCCTTGTTTTCTGAAACTTCATCTTCCAATAATCCATTGGTATTCTCACATGATTTGGGCACATCACTCGTTCTTTCCTCTGGAATGATGCTGCCCTCACCTGCCTGTAACGTACTTGCATTGTCCAAATTCACCATGAACTGATCCAATTCCACAGATAGGTTCTGAGTTGCAGCAGGAAATTGAACCTGCTGCCATCTCCACCGTCGACGCCGAACAGCTTCTCTAATCCTATTGAACCGATTATTAACCGAAGCATCCCAGCCCAAACCTTCATTAGACACTGAACCTGACCCTGTCTCAGGAGTAGGACCCAGATTCAAATCCAGGTTCATTGTATCATGCGTTTCCTCACCCATTCCAAAAATGCTCCAAACAACCTTTATTTTCGATCCCAGATAATGCGTCCTTATAATTTCCACAAGTTTTAAGGTACCCAGATAAAAAGGAAAAACAAAACTTTTAATTTAACTTTCGATTAAAGAAAATCATCCCACATAATCACAAACCTAACCCAAATCATTAGAAACCCTAGATTTTGCCCTAAAAACTAATAAAACTCAAATTCAAAAACCTTTATCACACATATATATATCAAGATCCCGGATCAAAACCCAAATCATAACTTCCCAAATTGAAAGAAACCTAGGTTTAGGTAATCAAACTAGTGATTATAAATACAAATAGAAAAATAAATATGGAAAAATTATAGGAAAACTGAGACTTATAGAAGAAAAAAACGAGAGACCTGACTTTAACAGCTGCCAATCTTGACCAGGGCTTTAAGTGCGCTGAGCCAGTTAGATGGATGGAGCTGTTTCTGTGTTAAGTTGGGTTTGAGTTGAGTCGCCATGGACTGTTATCTTCTTGGGTCAGCGATCTTTCGTCTGTTTTAGAGGAAGATGTGCAGTATATTGAAAAATAAATAATACGGAAATTAAAGGGAATTCATTGGATGCAACAAAGTAGAGGTGATGATGGGCCGGGCCGGGCCGGACCGGATCCAGATAAAATTTTAGGCCCGTTTTTTAGGCTCAGGCCCGAGCCCATCTCGATATATGAGCCTAAAAATTTGTCCGAGTCCGACTCGAAAGAAAATTATTAAGCCCGAGCCCAACCCATATTAAATATATATATTTAATATATATAATATATATTTGATTAAAAATAAAAAAATATTTAATATATAATTTGGGCTGGGCCAGGCCCGGGCCAAAAAAATTTTGCCCGAGGTTCGGCCCATTTTCTAAGCGGGCTTCATTGTTTGCCCAAACCGATATTTCGGGCCTATATTTTTACTCAAACTCTCTCATCTTTCGGGCGGGCCGTCGGGTCGGGCCGAGTAGCCCAACCTATGATCACCTCTACAACAAAGTATCACATATCTTTATTTCTAGTTTTTTATCCCTCACCAAATTTGCTCCAAAGATGATTTATAAAATATAAGTTAAAAATTATTTAATTTATATTTAATTTTATTTTTAAAGTAAAATAAATATTTTATATTTAAAATAGTGAAATTAACTTAAAAATTGCATATAAAAATATTTTTTTCTAAAAATATCATAGAATTATCAATTGTTTATTTATTTGAAAAATTGATGGTTTTTATAAATATTTATGAAAAAGACTTTTTAACTTTATTAAATAATATTGAAAAGTTATAAAATGAATCTCATTATGTTAAAATAAATTTAAAATTTTAAAACAAAATTAATATAAAAAATCGAGTATCAAATTGAAGCAAACCAAATTATGATGGATGGCTCAAAAAAAAAACCCAATTGAAATTGTCCAATACATTTATGCACACTCATTGTTCGAACATCTCTTAGGGTAGCACTTGGGATAACATGTTTCATTCCTTATTCGAACAACATTTCCAGACAACATGTTGGGACAATTAAAGTGTAATACTTTTGTTGGCATTTTTTACTTGGTTCATCTTGGTTTTCGATTATCAAATGATTCTTGGATTGAAGCTGCAATTATTTCTCTTAGATGGTGAATTTAATTTCGAATGGGAGAAAAGAAAAGAAAAAGATTGATTGAATGAAACATTGTCCTTATCTATTAATACTAAATCAATTTTTTTTGGAGAGATTAATACTAATCAAGTTTATTTTGAATTTTTAAAATTCAAAATATTTATAAAAATTCTAAAATCTATATTTTTAAAAAATTATAAAAATTAAAAAAAATTCTAAGGATATATAAAGAAACTTAAAAATCTAAATTTTTTCTAAAATAATAATTTTGGGACTTAAATAAATTAATTAAGGGTTAAAGATTATTATATTAAAGTATTTTTTTTCTTATTTTACTTTGAATTTTTTTTTCAAATGTATATGGTTTCAACTTTATGCTCTCTAATATGGAATTAGTTATATTATAACAAAGTTTTAATTTAATATGTTTAATTTTTAAATTTAATTTGAATAATTTCACTCGATTCAATTTGATTCGACTTAAATTTCATTTCATTCGACTCGATTTGAAAAAATTTCAAATCGAGTTAAGATGATAAAATAAGACTCATCAACTTAATTAACTCAAAATTTTTTCACTTGATTCGATCGAATGGTCACCTTTAAAGATGGTTTCTCTACTAGGGATATAATTTATCTTTATGCAAATCTAATTTAATGTAAAATTATTTCAAAATAAACTTAATCTCATTTTCAATAGATAATCACAAATAAATTTTTTTAAATCAATGAATAAAAAAGGAATTTAAATAAATTTAACATAACATAAATGAGTAGTCATAAAACTGGCACATAATTGATTAAAGTAACTTCCACAGACTACAAACAAACATGACGGGTTCCCATTATTTTGTAAATATTACACTTACTTTGATTCTTTATAGACAAGTACTTTTTTTCTTTTGGGGGGGGGGGGGGGGCGAGATAATATTCATAAGGAAACAAACATAACTTGATTAACTTCCATTAACTTTCTTACAATCTGATCTGATCTCTCCATTGCTTCCTGTTAAAGGGCTGATATTCCCCATATTTATCATTGACTGAGCAAAGCTTTGGAAGAAGGCAGTTTGGTTACTGCTGAAGGTGTTGACAATGGAGATGGTGGGAGCCCCACTTGTGGAAAACAACTCTTGGTCAGATTGAAGAAGGCCCTGATTGTTTTGAAGGTTTGTGAAATAATTATTATCGAAAGTATCGGGAGTGGTGGGATCAAGATTCGCCACATTGAATCCGCTCCCTGATTGAGGACATATCTGCTGGAGTGTTGTCAAGTAGGATGAATTGAGTGTGGGGTCAGGGTTGCCTGTTCCGCTGAAATTGTATAGCCTGCTGCTGAATAATCTGCACTGCGCTCGTCCGAATGTGTGCGCACCTACATGATTGCAGATGCCAAAATTTTAATGAAACAAGAGAATCTAATGTCTTGAGCTACTAACTAGAGAAGATTTGAAAAAGTTTATACCAGATAATGCCACAAGATCATTAGTGTTAAGCCCCACTGCAGTGAACTTGGCAGTGATGTTGGTTAAGCTTTCAAATGGTGTGGGGATGGAGGAGTTGGCTCCTGCTTGGTTTGCTGTCAAACTGTCCCTTCTCCCTAGTAGTACTGTCCATGAAGGACCCCCTTGCTTCAACCACAACCACGTACGGTATGATTGCAAATGACGGTTAAATAATCGAGTTTTTGTTGATATATGTAAAATGAGTTTATTTAGGGTTACCAGAGAGACGGAAGCTTCAGCAGCGAGGGCCAGAATGTCAGCACAAGAGACAATGCCAGGACAAGAATTCTCGAGAGCAGTTTTGATGTTATCAACAACGTTAAACCCTCGAGTTGAGTTGGTATTGGGTGCTGCATCTTTCTCGCTCTGTATGTTGGCGCTGTTGTCTAACAAGATGGAACCATCACATCCCTGTCGTAAGGCCCTTTAGATTGATTACTAAAAACTCAAACCACTCCAACAAAATGATATTCATAAAGAAAAAAAGAAAAAAAGTGAGTGAGTGAGTGAGTGAGTGAGTGAGTTTTACATTGACAAAGCAATCATGGAAATGGAGACGAATGAGGCTGGCACCGATCCGAACATCAGATTGTAAAGCCTGCTGAATAACTCCCCGTACGATGCTGGAAGCATTGGGGCACGTGTTATCGTAAAATGTAGAATTCAATTGAGCTTTGGATCCAACAATTAATAATATTATAGAAATGATTAACAAGAAAAAGGAAGCATAATTTGCAATATTTGAAGGCAACATTGTGGTTGATGACTTCATCTTCCTCAAATAGGTTTATTAGTCCGTGAATGCATAAGATCTTCCTTTTAGCCTTTATATATACTGCTAAACTTTCGGGCGCCAATCTCTGTTTTTGTTTGTATTATATATATATTAACTTAGTATGTAAGGATTCATCACCAACTTGAGAGCATTTTTTTTTTCTTTTATGGGACCAATCTCTTTTCCTCTCACTTTCGCGTGTGTGTATGCATGCACACAATTAAAAGGTCTACAGTATCTACATACGTGTATTGTTTCACCGACAACTCCATTCATAAAGAAAGAAATAGTTTTACGATAAAGTTAAATGATGAAAGGGCCGGGGGCACATAGTCTTTGCAACCCTGTCAACAAGTTTGTTTATGACGAAAAGGAAACATATGGTTAAATCCAGAAAGGTTTCAATGTACATCACAAGCATTTAAACAAAAGTTTATAAAATGACTGAAAATGTTGAACATAAGTTCTTAAAGTCAATAAAGTTGTAAATTTAAAGCTGTCTTACAATTATTGATCTATGAATGTCGGAACTAGATACATATATTGCATTAAGTGCTCATTTATCCACAAATTACGCCATCGATTTGGCAAATTTTAAAGCAATTTTACATTTTTCTGTCACTTTTATATGGCTAGAAACCCAAAAAAGAAACTTGACTTAACATGCCAATAATCATAATGGTACAACGTAGCATATTTTAAAAGGTCTACAGTATCTACGTGTATTGTTTCACCGACAACTCCATTCATAAAAAAAGAAATAGTTTTACGATAAAGTTAAATGATGAAAGGGCCGGGGGCACATAGTCTTTGCAACCCTGTCAACAAGTTTGTTTATGACGAAAAGGAAACATATGGTTAAATCCAGAAAGGTTTCAATGTACATCACAAGCATTTAAACAAAAAGTTTATAAAAATGACTGAAAAATGTTGAACATAAGTTCTTAAAGTCAATAAAAGTTGGTAAATTTAAAGGCTGTCTTACAAATTATTGAATCTATGAATGTCGGGAACTAGATACATATATTGCCATTAAGTGCTCCATTTATCCCACAAATTACGCCATCGATTTGGCAAAATTTTAAAGCAATTTACATTTTCTGTTATTAAACCCAGAAAAAAGAAACTTGACTTCAACATGCACAATAATACAAATGTAGACATATATTACCTTTTTTGCTTCTGCCTAACAGATAAAGTTTAGTGCTTTCCAGTGATCTAACATGTGAAATATCTCCAAGCCAAAGAGTTAACGTTACATCTGATTTACTTGGACGCAATGAAAATTTGTTGGTAAAAAGTTTTCCTTATTTTTCCGCAATCCGAGGGAGGGGACGGAGAATTACGAAAATGATAGTACTTTTAACTAAATTAATTTTGATGAGTGTAGAAAGAAAGTGCATGTTGCTTGTAAATTTCAATAAAAAACAACTTTATACATGGGAGGAAGTTGAATGTCCATCATAGATTCTGAGTTTCCCTAGAGTAACCATTGCTGTAATAATAATTCCCCAAAAAGGGGTCACCCCATGTTCTGTTCAAAAGAAATAGCAGTCGCCTGGAAAGGAGGGACACAAGTGGATGTTGGGTGAGAGCAGTTGAAACCTTACACTTTAGATAGGAGGGCCTGCTTGTCGGAATAAGCTAATTTTTTGAAGACCATGAGATGAACGAATCTCATGGCAGGTATGACGATAATAAAATATTGGTAGGCTTTCAACACCGAATCAACTAGTTTAATTTTTGGAACAACATATAAGGTTAGACTGACATCATTGGCGGCAAGGCAGGGATAAAATATGATACAATGTTAGGTTGCCATCACCAAAATTTGATGTTAATTAATGGTGCTAACAACTGCAATTGCTCTGGTGTTCGTATTTGTAGATCGAGAATCTGATCATTTCTTTTGGGGTTAATTTTACCAATGTCCTCAAATTATGGCCCAGATTTTGAATCAGCTCTTAAACTTTAAAATGTTTTGATTAAGTCTTCAGGCTGGTCCTTCCATCAATTGATGGCCTGGTCAAGAAGTCGTGGAAGGACCAACGATCATTTTCTAAAATGATATCAAAATTTATGTAGGCTGTGAGAACATGTAATAAGGAAGTGTATGGCAATATCAGGATTAGAAAATGGAGGGTTAGGAGTCGATTTAGAGGAATTCTAGAAGCCCTTGAGATCAAGCTAAGAACTGAACTGGAAAAAATAACAGGAAGAACGACTATGGAAATAGTAATTTTGTAGTAACTAGCGGGTCATCTGTGGCTGAGTAGATATTAAATTAAAGCCATATTGCTTCATAAGAAATGCATAAATAATTACAACCAAACGGTAAGTATTTTAAGGATTCAAACTCACAAGAAAATGTGCACCGGACTTCAACTAATTGACTTGCCTCATTCACTAATGGGTTAGATTATCTGTCCAGGTTTGGAAGTCTGTTCAAAAAGTAAGAGGATTTGAATAAAAATATAAGTTCAATTAAAAAATAAGTTTAGACAAAAAATAAGACCAATTTTCTAAATGAGCTAGGTCTCAGATAAGTTTTTTTAGCTTGGGCCCGACCCGAATTTGCCTACTTTTTTTTCAATGCTATTTTGTTGTCGTTTGTTTCCATTTTGATGTTGTTTTGTTGTTATTTTACTATTATATTGCTATTATTTTTGGTTATTGTATAACTCTTATTTATTAATTTTACTACTATTTTAGAGGTATTTGCTATCTTAATCTTATTTAAGTATAAAGATTTTTTTTAATGCATTTTCAATTTATTGGGAAATATTTATTTTAATGTTTTTAATGTATTTGATGTATTATATATATATTTTTAATTTTTTTTATATAAAAAATAATATAAAATCTTTTTAATACAAGCGAGTTAAGCTTAGGTTTAGCATATTTTATTTGGGTTGGACTTGGGCAAAATTTTAGGTCCATTTTTCAAGTCGAGTTGAGCTCGGGCTAAGAAATAAGCCTAAATTTTTTACATTGACCCGACCTGACCCCACCCGACCCATGATCAAGTCTAATTAACAAATAATAAATTAATAAATATAAAGAGTGCTTAAAAGTAATTCAAATAAAGTAAATGGAACAATAAAAGAGTACTTTTTCTTATTCAACTTCAGATTCATAAAATGGAGTGACTAAGGATCACCTTCCGCCAATGACAATTAATAATCTATGTCAAATTAACTTGAATTTAGAATCAATGACACGGACGCATCTCCATATTTCAACAAAGTGATTAAAAAACACAAGGTTTATTGTCACACCTCCCCCAATAACTTCAAGTTACCAGCTTCGCCTTTAGTTATCGGCTCTTCAATAGGAGGTAGTTACCTAAAATCAATCTTAGGTAACCTCTCGACTAAATTGCTAGCGTAGAGCGGGCGGCTGGCTCTCAACCCACTTTCTCCTAAAATTTCAATTTATGACCTAAATTAATGGCATGAGCACAAATCAAGAAAATTAAATTGCATCCACTTTCTAAATTGTTTAATCCTATTTTGATCACTAGCCCATTAACCTATAAATATTCTAACCACTTGCAAATAACATAAAAGATATGGAAATGAAGCATAACGAAAGAGAAATAAATAAAACTAACTCAACTTAGTTAAACTATTAAAAATTAAAAATTCGTAAAAGAATATAAAAATTGTAAAATATTAAGAATGTAAAAAGTGTAAAAATAATTAAAATTTTGTAAAAATGCTTAAAAATTGCATAAATTATTTAAGTTTTAAAAGTTTTAAAAAAATTGTAAAATTTATTATAATAAAGAGCGCAATATTGTTAAAATAAAGAGTTTGAAGATTCATCCCTGTGCTCATGGATTCGCAATCATATATTTCACGCATTATTTGATTGATTAAGCCTCATTGTCTAATTGAAAAATTTTCAATAAAATGTTTAAAATTTTTTGGCAAATGAAAAACCAACTTTGAATTTGAATATTAGAAGATAGTTTAAATAAAAAAACTTTAAAAAATACTAATCTTATAATTTTCAATATTTTAAATATTTTGTTACAATTATTAATAATTTTTTTTAAAAATAATGATTTTCACCAAATTTTTAAAAAAATTTAATACTTTTTTACATATTTTTAATATTTTAATAATTTTTTTACCATTTTAACAAAATTTTTTTATAATTTTACAATTTTTTTTATTTTTTTAGTTTTTTTTGAAAAATATTTTTAATGATTTTTGACTTGTCAACATTGATTAACTTTGTCAACTTATCATGTCATTGGTCGGTATGACACATCATCAGTTAATGTGCCATATCATCAATCATGTGGCATATTCTCATTGGTCAGTTTTTTTTAAGGATCAAAGTAGAAAAATGGAGAAAAAAAAGTTTAGAAAGTAAAATGTAAAAACGATATAGTTGAAAACCCAAATTGTGAACAAAGCCAAAAATAAATCCCACCGTCGAGGATATTAGTATGAAGTCGGAAAAAGAGATACTGTGGGTGCAATGAAACACTTCACTGTTGTTAACCAATTTGTATTTTAGTACGTACTACTAATGAAAGCTGTGAAACGTAGTTGTTTTTAGCGTGGAAAGGAACCCCAAACGTGGGCTGAGATTCTACTAAATGACAAGAAAAGAAGTCATTTCCATCTATCCATTAATGAATTTTAGAGTAGGAGAAGTAAAACTTGTGTCAATGTTAAAGCTGCCACAGGTAACTTCAATGTTAATATCAAGCTTGGCAGTGGGGGATTTGGGACGGTCTATAAAGGAGTTCTGAGAAAGGAAGAGGTAGCTGTGAAAAGAATTCTAAAGAATACTCGCCATGGGAAGCAAGATTTTATAGCTGAAGTGACCACCATAAGCAACCTCCACCACAAGAACCTTGTTAAACTCTTTGGCTGGTGCTATGAAAGCATTGAACTCCTACTGGTTTACGAGTTTCTGCCCAGTGGAAGCCTAGACAAGTCCATATTTCGGAACCCGATTCCTAACACTATGGAAACAACTCTGAATTGGGAAACAAGGCACAACATCATTTGCGGAGTAGCCAAGGCACTGGATTATCTCCATCATGGTTATGAGAAAAGGGTTATTCACCGAGACGTAAAAGCCAGTAACATAATGTTAGATTCAGAGTTCAATGCTCGAATGGGGGATTTTGAACTAGCTCGAACCAACGACCAAACACACCATTCAACCAAGGAGATTACCGGAACCCCAGGCTACACGGCACCAGAAAGTTTCCATACGGGTAAGGCAACCGTTGAAACCAACATCAATGCATTCGGAGTACTAATGCTTGAAGTGATTTGTGGGAGAAAACCAGGGCATCAAAATGAGCAAAACAGCTACAAAATCAGCATTGTAGAGCGGGTGTGGGAACATCATAGGATGGGATGGATTTCTGATGTAATAGATGATCGATTAAACAAGAATTTCTATGAGGAAGAAGCACGGTGCACACTTATTTGGGGTTGGGCTGTTGTCACCCCAACCCTTACGAGAGACCCTCAATGACAAATGCTTTGCAGGTTCTTACAAGGGAAGTGGATGCACAGATGTGCCTCGTGAGAAGCCCGCTTTATGTGGCCAGCCACGGCTTCTCCACTCATTAGAGAAGACATCGACAACTCCATCAGCGGAAAACAACTTGCAACAACAATGGAACTCAGTGGCAGATGATAATTATCATGTTCATAGCATTTTTTTTTCTTCCTGGGTGGTGTTTTTCTGGTCGAATAATAATAGGACAGTAGTTTTTTTGAAATTAACTAGTATATAAATTTCACCAATTCTTTTAGAAACTTTAGATCTGATGGCTGCGTTGGGGATGCCTAATTTATCTTGGATTTATGGAAGGAAATGAATAGGAGGTATATAAATTTTTTTGGTCAACTACAAATTTAATAAGATTTAAATTACACTCAATCATTCAATTTTAAAAGTTATTATATGGTCATTATGTTTACTTAACTCTTAAATGTAGATAATGATATAACAATATAAGGTGGCATGATAATTTCATCATTATAGATGAAATTTTAAGTCAAAATATAACTAGTCTCTATAATTTTCTTTCATTTTCTTTCTTTCTAACTCTATACAAGTATATATAGTAGGAAAGTTGGCTAAGAGCCAAGTATCGAAAACACAAGCGGAAAGCTATATGGCGTGAAAAAGAGTGAAGAGACGATAACTCTAAAAAATTCTTGATATTTGCTCCACTTCTAACTTCTAAGCTATCAAACCTTATTTATAATTTAATTGCATTATTTTTTAGCATGAAAATTATTATACTCTTGTATTTGGCCCATATGCTTAAAAGGCCCAATCCCACAAACTCCGACCCAAGTAAGTTGAGGAACAACTCATGGCACATCACCACTCTATGTTGCTTCACTCTTATAAAAGTCATCCTTTGGTGAACTTTTAGAACAGTTATCATACCATCACCCTGAATGCCCTCATCTAGGATCCATATAATCTAACGAATATATTGGGAAGACCACTCACAAACACTCATCAATCTATCACATTCAGTAACCTTTCGTCAAGTCATTTCAAGTTAGATTTAGTAGTACCTTAAGTTGACACTTGTTGTCCTATTTTAGCACCTAAGATCGATAAAAGAGGGACCCGTGGCTAACCTCTCGTCCCACTATAAATACCCCCAGAGTAATGGGTAAAGGAAAAGTGAGAAGAACATAACCCTACTTTGCCCAAATACTATCTGACTATCCCATTAACCTTCGAGTAGTGGGTCTCCACTCCCTTCAAGGTGTGAACCGTACCTTCAATAACGGATCTTCGCAGCTTTCAAGGTCTGAACCTCCTTCACAAAACACTCCCATTCATAAGTTGTAACAATTGGCACCGTTTATGGGAATGATTGAAAACTATGTCTCTATCCACTAAAGGTCGTAGCTAGTCAAGACAAGAAAGTTAATTTATTCCCCCACTCAAGTTCAAACCAAACCGGCCTAAGGAGTTAGGCCAAAATTTCACAACGAACCTACCATTCACTGCACCTGCCATCCCGATAGAAGGATATGGAGAAAGTTCACCTGTTACTTTTCAACCCTATAGAGAACCACCTTAAAAAATGCCATAATGATATAGAAGAATAGGGTAACTCTCGACCAACTATGCAACAATATCAAGAGTTGCAAGCTCAAAATGATCTCCTTTGGGCTCACATAAGAGAATATGATTGAGACGAACCTGGAAGGAGTATCGAGTATCATGAAGTCGGAGAAGAGAAGGAAATTGAGGACCCAAGGCATCTGTTGAAAGTTGGCAACATATCAGCAGCATGCAAGCGTCCAGGCCACAATGCAACAGCATGTATACAGCATGCTAATGCCCATGGTGTATTTCGGTCATTTGACTTTTGTAACATGTGACATATGTTTGATTTGATTGTAACTTTTTGATTAGCTAAGGTTAGCCATGTACTTAGCAGTTTTTAGTAGGTTTTAGGTTATCATTAAGCTGATGTTACAGCTTAGTTACTTGCACAAGGCAAGATTTTTTTTTTCTTTCAATGTAATAGAACCATATATGTACATGTTATTTTTGCTTAATGAAGTAATGAGATAAGTCAAACTTCTTTTCTCCTTCAACATCCGATTCTTGCTTCTGTTTTTCATCTTTCAACACAAATTTTAGTTGTTTTTGATCCTTGGTTTTGACTTTAAACTCAACAGCATCCTTAGAGGCAATCCCACAGTTAGGCTTAATAAAAAGTTCAAATAGACAGTTTGCCTAGTGGAGATTAGATGAAGCTACAATCGGGTGTCGTTATTATTACTGCCCAAAGCACTTGTAAAGAGTTCCCTCGACCCCCTTTCACCATTACACTCCGTTGAAGGCCTCGCAAACTGAGGTCCTAAATGGGGCTTAAGAGGTGTTTGCTACTCCTCCCTTAAGATCCAACTTGTGGAGGGAATCGACAGTGGAATGCCTATAGCACAATGATATATAGGCCATTCCACTACAAATTGCGCTTAAAGGTCGCAATAGATGAGACTATAAGAAATAGGCAACACACTAAGTTCATTGAAGAACAAACTGACCTGAGAAATCCTTAATGGTGAACACCTTAGAGTTTAAGAATATTGGTGCAAGATATGATAAAACCTTGAGGAGGGCACATGTTATGAATTTCGCCTTGAGATATTAAAGAACGACGAAGGGGAAAGAGACTAGGTTCCCCTCAATGTTGAACCCTGTTCTGTTTTTCAACATCGAAGACAAAATAAGGAGGTTCCGCCCTCTTTCCAAACTCAATTTTTAAACTGGAAATTAATTCCTAGTGTTCTACTCCTTCATAATTTCTTAAAATATAAAATCAAATATTTATCTAAATAAAATATAAGAGATAAAACTCAAGCTTAATTAAATTCCTAATAACTATCCTTACAAATGATATTTAAATAAAAATAAAATAATTCTAAAAAATCTTGTGAGTTCATATTTTTATTTGTTCTCCATAAAAATTAAACGATAAACAATAAAATTAATAGACCGTGCCCAAAAAATTTATCAAAAGAAAACACATAAATATGTCATTTTGACACACATATCAAACCCTAAGAAAATTAGACACACCATTGACCAAAGCGATCACAAACATGATAGCCTCGCCCCACTTTTCAAATCTTCTCAGTAGAAACTGTTTGATTACAAAAACAAATTATGTACTACGTAAGAAATTATTTAATAAGGTAATATATTGTAATGGTTTTACACATAAAATGTTGTAGTAAATATTGTAATGAAGTAATGGTTTTTGTAATCAACCTAAAACCATAGGATGATTTTTTGCTATTCCAAAATATAATATATACATTGTAAGAAAATTTGTAAGTAAATAAAATAATATGTATTGTAATTACTGTTGACACCACATGTAATAAATACTGCAATAATGAATGCTAATTGTAATAACACAAATGAATTGTTTAGTTACAAAATATATTATCTAGTACATAAGAAATTGTGTAAAATTTAATCGTAAGATTTTTATTTTTGTAATAAAGTAATTTATTTTGTAACAAGACAAAATATTTGGCCATTACAAAAAAAATTTAGTAAAAAACTTTGTAATCTGAAAAGACATATTGTAATTTATTTTACAAAATATATTACCGCAACGTGAGATATTTTATAATAACTTGCTACTTGCTTAATGGATAAAAACTTACTCTAAGCTTATGGGTTGTAGTAAAAGCCCTATTTTAATATGCATTAAACGCATATTGCTGACGGTTGGCGGGTCTCTTTGTATGTGTTGTCCGGAAAGAGAATGAGTCAATGATTATTCATTTGCCGAAACTAGAAGTAAAAATTTTGGTAGATAAGAATCCCGTAAAAATTTCTTTCGAGGAATGGGCTAGGCCGGGCCATTTCTCAAGAACAATAGCTAAGGGACCCGATACTACCACTTGGATCTGGAACCTACATGCCGATGCTCACGATTTCGATAACCATACCAGTGTTCTGGAGGAGATCTCTCGCAAAATATTTAGTGCCCATTTCGGCCAACTCTCCATCATCTTTCTTTGGCTGAGTGGCATGTATTTCCACGGTGCTCGTTTTTCCAATTATGAAGCATGGCTCAGCGATCCTACTCACATTGGACCTAGCGCCCAGGTGCTTTGGCCAATAGTGGGCCAAAAAATCTTGAATGGCGATGTGGGGGGTTTCCAAAAAATACAAATAATTTCTGATTCTTTTCAGATTTGGCGAGCATCTGGAATAACTAGTGAATTACAACTCTATTGTACCGCAATCGGTGCATTGGTCTTTGCAGCCTTAATGCTTTTTGCCGGTTGGTTACATTATCTTCGAAAAATGTACCATTAACTTGGTTATTGAATATTTTGCATATTTTCTAAAACAATATTCACCCATGGCTTGCTGTTCCTTTTCCTGCTGCAGGTAAATGGTTGTACCAGAAAAATAGGGAAGTCTGTTATCCAAGCAGTAGATTCTGCTGGCCTTCACATTGTTCCTGTGTCTTTTGGTGCGGAGGAGTAGTCTGGACAAACTGTTGAACTGTGCGGGAAAAAGATTCTTGTGCATGGTCCTTCTGAAAGAGAAAGCATCCTTGCTTGTCTTTCAGGAGTATCCAAACCTGATCGTGGTAGACTACACCGTGCCTGCCACAGTTAATGGTAACCTATTCAGGAACATGCATACAAAACTACATCATATTTCATATTTGATGAATAAAGAAACTAAAACGAACTTGAGTGAGAAACATTTCGATAGCGCGTGGAATAATGTCTCCAAAATCTGAAGTGATACTGTGGTGATATTCCATACTATGATTGAATTACTTTCTTCTCAGCTTATCATTAAAAGATTTACAACTTGTTAAATAAATTTATGCATGCAATTCAAGTCTGATTTTATGATTTGATCTCTCAATCAATTACCTTTTTAAACTGTTTATAGGATCGGGGTGTTTGATAAATACAGATGATGCTGAGCTCTATGGCAAAGTTGGAGTACCTTTTGTTATGGGCACCACTGTTGGAGACAGGGATCGACTCTATAGGACTGTTGAAGAGTCAAAGGTTTATGCTGTGATCTCGCCACAATGGAGAAACAGATCATCTAACCCTTAATCAGTTGAAATACTATTTTAATAGTTGGAAATATAGATTTCCCTTTTTTGGTTGCTTAATATTGATCGTTTTGTAGGTTGTTGCATTTCTTGCAGCCATGGAGATCATGGCTGAGCAGTTTCCTGGAGCCTTCTCTGGATATAACCTACAGGTACTCCTTTCAATAAGGTTCTTTGTTTTGAAAGTGCTTGAAAGAACAATATGTCAAATTAGGTTGATTAGGCATAACCAATAGTGTTTTAAACAATTGAGGCTGCAAAATACAAGTGTTTGAAGCAATATCAAGAAGCCGGTTTGATACATTCTGAAGAAATATCACGACTTGGAGCAGCAACAACAAAACATGTGTCATATTTTGGATTTTACATTTGTGGATGGATTTATCCATTAGTGTTTACATACAATAGGGAGTTTGTTTGTAACAAGTTTTCTTGGGCTTGTGTTTACGGTTTCTTGTCTTGGTCTTTGGATATGATAGTCCTTTGGAATGCCTTCTTTTTCTTAAATAGTTTTCTTAGGCACCATCCTTAGTATTTTGTCCTATTGGTTGCATATTGCTTATCTTCAATGATCTTGATTAGGTGTGATGGAGTCCCATCAAGCAGGCAAATTGGACACCTCTGGTACTGCTAAGGCTATTATTTCTTGCTTTCAGAAATTGGGGTGTCATTTGACATGAATCAGGCGAGTGGTTCTCACTTATTCTTAATTGTGATTGAAAGAGATATCGAGTTCTTTTTTCTTATTGATTAGGGGTCGGGGGGGGGTTAGGAGAATGTTGGAAGATATTGACCCTTAGGAATGACATATGATGATATACATCTGCCAACCGCAACCTACTGATTTTATTGTCATTATAAATTCCCTTTATTATATGGTTCTTTCAAAATTTTGGACTTCTAACTTGTTTCCCTTCTTTTTTCCAGATACAAATGATCCGGGATCCCAAGCAGCAGATTGAGATGATGGGAGTAGTAGAAGAGCATTTGTCGGGCCATGCTTGTCATTTGTATCGTCTAACATCACCTGATCAAACGTATTAACTTTTTCACCTGTACCCTACATCTTGTTCAACATGTAAACATCAAATGACCTTTCATTGATCTCCGATTGAAAATTCTTCTGCTGAGTGTCGTTTGAGTTTCAGCATAATGTTTGCGGCAGATCGATATACGCGGAGGGAACTTTTCGTTGCTAAGAAGGTGCAGTTATTTATATTTCTCTTGCCAGTTTGAATCTATTCGAGTGTTTTACCGAATGTTTTTACAGTTACTGCAACATGCTCAGGCTATAAAAGGTGGGATTTTATATGCTTGTAGTTATTAACTGTCTTCGACTCTGTGAACTTAAAGTTTATGGCACTAGTGTCTCTATATTTAAATTTCAGAGAAATTGAGCATGCATGCAGTTTGGTTAAGTTAATAATATCCGATTATATTGAAAATAGTGATTAAGGGTAAGGAAAATAGCATTTAAGGATCATATGTTGATTATAACAAATGTCTTGGCGAGATTTATATTCATATCACTGTTTGATAGTGGATAATGTTCAAGTGCAGGTTAAGTCGAAGGCAGAGAAGTGAATATATAATACGATGGCCGTATTGCGATAAAAGATGTTATTGTTGTTGGAGTGTATTATTTGGCAGCTCAAGATATGTAGGGTTATGAGACACAAGGCAATTTTGTTGTTCTTTGCATAGTTAGTGTAAGAAATGCAATATATATATATCATTATATTGAATAGTGGGTAGGAATAGTTACTATATCAATAAAACAGGCTTGGGCGCGGGAGACTTGGAACAGCGGTTTTAGTTGAAGGTTAAAAAACATAATGTGTTGGGAGATGATGACTTTTCTGCTGTTCCAAATGGATGTAATTAGAAAAAGTCAAAGAGTCTGAGCTCACCTAATCTGGATAGACAGTTATTGACAATGATTTTCTAACCATCCAAAACAAAACAAAAAAGGTCAATGTCAATTTGTTATTAGGATAATCACCTTTTCTTTCGTTCGGTACGGTTTCACTCCTTTTACTATATCAATTATAAAATTTTCATTTCTTTAGTTCAAACACGCCCTTACCCATGGCTGTACATGTAATACATTTTGGATTCGCTCACACGTGCCCGCTTCTAATCCTTATAATTAACATTTAAAAATAGTCATTTTTTTTCACTAACACTACATTTTAGTTATTTATGTTTGAAATGTTACGTTTTAGTCACTTATGCTATTGTTTTGTTACGAAGTGGTCACTCTGCCGTTAAGCTCCGTTATTTCCCTAACGACAATCCTATGTGGCAGTCCAAATAAGTTTTAAATGCTAACTTGGATGTCCAACTGGGACGAGAATATGTTTTTAATTAATTGAAAATTTTAAATTAATTACACCTTGAACTGGAAAAGAAAAATTGTTCGTCTCCTTTTTTTTAGTTTTCTTTTCCTTTTTAACTGAAAAAACTATTCTTATCCGAGTTGGTATTTAAAACTCATTTGGACTGCCATATAGAATTGTCATTAGGGAAGTAATGGAGCTTAACGGCAAAGTGACTAATTCAGTATAAAAAATAACGTAAGTGACTAAAACGTAACATTTCAAACATAAGTGACTAAAATAGAGTCTGAAACAAACAAAAGTGACTATTTTATAGTTTACAGTAACCTATAGAATTTATGATTTTTAAGATAAATTTAGTAAATCCCATTAATTTTATTAAATTAATAAGTCAATGAATTATATGATAAAAAAATTGGAATATTATGTTTTGGGAATGAAACCAAGGCATTAACAAACATAAATATTTAAATAAAGAAACTATTATACTAGGTTACCAACTTGATGTTTTTAATAAAGATGATGAGATACCCTTTGACTTGTTCTTGGTGAAATAGCAACACATGCAACCCAATCATTCCTAACTTTTTTTATTTTGGACATTAACTAGTCCGAATTTTTTTTTATTTTATAAATAAAAAATTGAAATTCAATTCTTTGAATTGAAAAAGAAAGAATATTAATCAATTAGTCAAATGATGGATGGTTGAGGATAAAGTTATAAGTGGATTTCAAAAATATATACATCCTCATATTATTTATTTTTTAGTATTAAATAATTTAAATTTCAGTTTAATCCTAATTAATAGAATCAAGATTTTTTACCCCAAAAAAAGAAAAAGAAATTCTTTTTATGATTCATCTAAATTTAAGCTTTGAAGATGTAGTCACCAAAATAATTCCTTTTCAACGCTGTTTTGATAGGAAGGCAAAAGGAAGGAAACAAATGTTTGAATATTCAAGTGTATATATATATACTCTTTTTTTAAATCTATTTTTTTTCAGTGATAAAAGAAAAAAAAACATTCAATCTAAGTTATTTTTTATTCATAATTTAATTTAAATTTCTTTTTCTTTTCGTAGTTCGTATTAAGTATGTAACACCTTATTTCCGACCCCATTTACCGGATCTGAATATAAGATGTCACAATACTTACATACTTAACTAAATTTTTCAATCTACGAAAAACCTTATTGAATGTACCTCTTATTTATTTAAAATCCTTTTTAAGATAATAGGTTTGAATAATATATTTATTGTTTGTCACAAAACTAGAATAAAACTTTATAAATGTTTGATAAAACAAACATATTCGTAACGTGTATTACTATTTTTCATTTGAAAAACATGTTTCTATAAATGTCCCTCTATATGCATAATATTGCCCTCAGTCTACCACCATGGCACATCCCTGACTTCGTCCCTCCTAACGCATTGGTTCAATTCTCAAACCTGCATACCAAAAGACGCATATAAGTTTAAAAGAACTTAGTGGGTCTCATTCAATATTACCTTTCAACGATATTGTAGAATTTCTCGACTCAAGGGTTTGGATTCCCTCTCAGACCTTGGCAGATACTTTCGATCTGGTTCTTGATTGGCAGATTACCATACGCCAATCTCTGCACTTAATCATCTTATGCTCATCTTACCCCACTGGCGGGTTTTAAACTTCACATCATATTTCAAATTCCATTACACAATTTCTTTACAATTTGTAGTTAGATACGCTTCTCAGAATGATACTCAGCGGATACTACTCTTGACAGATTCTTTTACAAGACCCAACGATTATTAGAACACTAGTTACATCGTATCTTCAAATCAATCCAGACAGACATACTTACTTAAAAGAATACAACGTTTTAATTCAAGCAATAAAATCCTAGATAACTTCAATATATGACCTAAGAAATTCCAAGTTTGACAAGCACTTATACTACCCCATATTCCAATACATAAGGTTCCCTGTCATAGCAGATCATTAAGGCGGATTCATCAAATGGTTACTCTATCGGGAATTTTATCAGAAAATGCCTCATAGGCATACCCAGATCTCACGCAAGGCAGATTAGCATCTCACCACTTGATCATTACAGAATTCACTCTACAAATTTTCTAAATAACAAGCCACAAAGGCTTTTCCACAAGATTAGCCACAAAAACTTTTCACAAGATTAGCCACAAAGGCTTCCTAAGTAACCTATCGTGTTTGGAAATATGAATTTGCCTAAACTCAACACTACCTGAGGTTTGCCCATCATCACCCTAGGGACATGCAACAACCCTATAAGAAAAATCTAGCTCATCTGTTACTTCCAGAATATCTCATGGCCATGGTCTTTCCACATAATTGTCACACTGGCCTTCATGTTTACTGTCCCGACGGGCTACATTACGTCATATCGGCCATCGTGTTTACTATCCTAACGAACATCATCAAAGTACCAACATGGAGTTTATTATCGTATCGCATATTTTCTTGACACTCCACTCGAAACCCCCTTATCGCCAGCATACATTGTCATTAACCACATTCAGACATACTAACATCTAAAGTATGAATACTACAACTAAATATATGGATTTGAGGAGGTGTCCGCAAGTATACGAGTCAGGTTGTAATATAGTGTGTTTACAATGAAACACTTGGTAAGTATTCCGAGGATCGTACCCAAGGGATTGTAGTTTGGGGAAAACTGCTATTAAGCCAATTACTAAAAATAATTACTAATCTACTCGAGTCACGAATTAATAGTGTCAATCAAGAAGCAAGATAATAATAATAAACTAAATAAATTTAACTAAACTGAAGTCTACTCCTAGATTCATGTATCGACTTTTCCTATTCCTTGTTTTGACTACGCGAGTACCTTTTAACCTAGATCTAATTGTTTTACCTAATTAATTATTTATGTAGGGTTCTAATCAATCAATCAGTCGATACCCTAGCAGGATCTTTCGATATGTCCACTAGAATAATGAGTCGACAAGAACTATTTATCTTCCGACATCACAATCCAGGCCATATCAATTTTGGGTTAATTCCTACCTAAATAATTTCCTAGGGTCGTTAAGCCTAGGGTTTAAGTTCTTCCTCTCCTAAACAGCTAATCCATCAAGAAACTTTATCCTTCAATCAATTAATAAGATTAGAACAGTTGAACCCATATGAGATATGTATAAAGTATAAATTGATTCTAATCTTTACACAAACATTCAATTAAATAATGTTAAAGAAAGAGATATAAAGAATAGAATAAATGAAAAGAGATGCTCATAGATTTATCGATAAAAGCATGGCTCTAGAACAATCTCCACTTACGAGAATCTCACTTCGAAATAAGATCTTCTGATTACAAGAACATAAAAATACACTAAGTAAAAAATAAGAATGAAACTAAGTATATTTTCTATCTCCCTAAGATTATGTTTAAACTTATTACAATGGCCTTTATATAAGTTAAACTCGAAATATTCAAGTGCCTAAAATATTCTTGAAGTACTTAGAGTTCGACTAGGACAAACACTCTTAATTTTCCTCAAAAACATAATTAAAATGTACAAGAGTTTTTGGGCTACGCAGGGGCTTAGTTGCAACACAGGCCTGCAATGTTGCAACCAACCAAATGGGGTATGTCACGACATAGGAGAGCCGTGTCATGACATCGAGGGAAATTGCGTTCTAAAACTTGTTTTTGGCTTTTATCTTAATGTCATAACATAGGCATCATTTTTTACCCAAATAAGCATCTTTAGCTCCTGACTGGACCTACAAGATCATGTAACCTTATTTAGATATATAAAATGTAATAAAAACTACTAGAAAGTATAAATTATTACTTTAAGCATGAAAACCTAAATATATACTAAGATACCTTGATTTAACTATTAAATAAGCTAAAGTTATATGTAAAAATGATTTAAATACTAGTATAATTCATGGCAGATCAATCATGCATCACTCAAATGATAGAATAAACATATCTGCACGGAGTTCATTCATACTGTCAGTCAAACCTTATTTCTAATCACATAAATTCCCATACACTTTCTATACATTGTCATTACCCTGCAACATAACATACATGTCAACACATACGTATAGATACTTCACAGATAATCATACGAACAAGAATACATACTATGGTTCCTCAGGAAGACATGCTTATCTAAGTATACGATGATCATACAAAGGATCATGATATTATTACATAAGGAGACGAATTCAAAGACTTACCTTAACCTCGGCCTAGAGTTTCTGTTTCAAACGTTCGCCCAAAACCAACATCAGCAACTATTTAAAATATTATAATATTCTCATTAGAATCCCTATCACAGACATGTTACTAATATTTCAACCACATGCAACCTCCATACAAGGCTTTCTTGTAACACCCTTCTCTTCCATAATTGTGACGTACAAAGTTATAAGACTTACCAAAATGTTGAATCATCTACTGATTAAACTAGATCTTAGTTCGATCTTAACGAAGAAGAAAATGTTGAGGTTAGAAATAAGAACCTAAACATTAAGTAAGAAGAAAAACTATCTAAAATGTTCCCCTCCTATAAACATACGTTCGGTCCCTCTCATGTCCTTACCAAATCTAGGGTATGTAAAAGAAAATCTGGTAAAGGTTAACCTCACTATTGACCAGTCATGGAGAGAGTCAAATCAATCCATTTGACTTCTGTCAAAGCTTCTTGCTTCTTTTTTTCTTCAGTTTACATTTTTTTAGAGGTAATTTCCCCTTTCTCTTTCTTTTTCATTTATTCAAAATGGTTCAAACAACTACACGCGAAAGAGGCCGTGGTGGTCGTGGCCAGAGTAACAGAAATGACAGCCCTAGAGATGCAGTTAAGATTGGTCATGATAATACCCAATGTGTGGCTGCTCCTATGTATGAATGTAGCACCATCGATGAAGAGCTGGTTCGATACCTAGGGCCCGAGGCATCTTTTGATAGAACTATGCCTTCGACTTTCAAATAGTCCAAGGAGAGTGTCACCTAAATGAAAATACCATGGGGTTTATCATTCCCTTTTTCTTGTTCGAAGTTGGCTTCCACCTGCCTCTACACCTCTTTTTCTACTTGGTACTCAACGAGTATGGTATTGCACTGCGGCAACTCTCTGCCCTATCCTAGTAGACACTGGTGACCTTTTTCATAAACTTATGTATGCATCGTGAGTTGCCAATACTGGGTGTATTCCAAAAGATTTACCAGTTAAAGGTAAAAAGACATGGTATCTCGATTGGAAATGCCCACTTCAGTACACTCCAGGGTTTTACGCCCATAATCCAGAATTAGACCTCAAACCTGCATCTTAGAAAAGACAAGTTTGTAAGGGTCACCAGTAAGCTCAAAACTTGTTTTGGCTTTCCCACCTACTGGTCCCTACCCCGAGAAAACATCTACGTGCAAAGTCAGCTTGTTGACTCAGGGGTTGCTTGGAAACAATTCAAACATTTAAGGGTGGGGTGTGTTCTAGAATTGGGAGAAATTGTCATTGTCAAACATGTCTTCCAATACTGTCTGCAAAGACTAAGTCCCAATGGCGGCCAAGCTAATAAAATTCTATTATGGGCGATTTCTCAGAATGTCCCTTCTACTAAAGTAGCCCAACCCAAAAACTCTAATAAGTATTTGGCACGAATTCTAATAGAGAGGATGAGGGAGCCTCCCTTCTTTTTCTATGATTATTGTGGACTGCATTCACTCTAGTGGAACATTATTTGTCATGGTACGTCTTCCACTCCTTCCAATCAGGTTAATTCTCTTGTTTATGTTGCAGGGTCTATGTCTAGTTCTTATACCTCTATGCTCGTTCTAGCAGTCAACATGGATGTCTTAGCTTTACTAGACGAGGTTCGCGGGAATGAAGGTGCTATCGTTTCCCCACCAAGAATAACGACTGGTAAGAAAGATCAAAAGAGGCCAAAGGTGGAGGGAAGCACCCAATATACAGAAGACAGTGATCGCCCACAGCTGGCTCAATGCATACTTAAGAAAGGGTTTGCTCCATCGAGAGCCAACACTCCATTTGTTCCTGCCCTACTTCCGATTTCAACTCTGCCAGTAGAGTCCGCTAATTCGACAGACTCTCCAATCTATGCCACTAAGCCTCCTGCGGCTGAAATCCCTCCAGAAACAACACGCCAAAACCAGTCAGAGGCTCTTCTTGGCTCCATGCCCACCAATGTAATTGGTCCCCATATTTTATAAAAAATTTAATTTTTTAAATTTTTTTCTTTATTTTCATTTTTCTTTCATGTGGCACGGGCAAAGAGATTTCAATTTCATAACACAACACCTTTTTTGTACAAAGCCAGCCACCATCATCCACTTATTAGAGAAAAAAAACATATAATTATCTTCCACACTTAAATTGCATCTCAATTTTAAGTTCTCAAAAATTAAAATTAAAGAAAGAAAATAGGGTATCCAAGGATGAAATTTTGATCTTTTGGTTTCTTTTTTACAAGAACAATTGATTGATTAATTTCTTAAAAGAAGAAAAAAAGGATGAGAATGAAGGTCCCAAGCAAGAAATTTGGGCCCATTATGGAGCTCCGATGTTTGGATTATTGATTCTTTGTGAGTGTTTATAGTACTAGATCTGAGGATTGACGGTGTGATATTGTTTGCATTGCAAGTGAGGGGTGGGGTGGAGTGGGGTGGGGTAGGGATAGGCTTGAAATCGTGGCAATCTCGACCCCTACTTATTGGACTTTGGAGACTTTTTAGGACATCGATAAAGATGCACCTAGTCCCAAATGTGGCCACACCTTTACCACCGTTGCTGCCACCAAGACCCAGGGTCTTAGGCTTATTCTCTTCGGTGGTGCCACCTCCATTGAGGGTGGCGCTTCCTCTTCTTGTCCCGAAATCTGTTAATATATCTCCTCATATTTTATAAACATAAAGAAAGTTTTAACAAATGGAAAATATGGAAAAACTATGTTAAAAGAGATGGAGAAAGGAGGAAAACAAGGGGAGAAGATAAAGAGAATGAAAAAAAAAGGAAAGTTAAAAGAACATAAAATAAAAAAATTAAATTGCTTAAAATGAAAAAAAATGGAAATCAATTGTATAATTTAATCTAATTTTTTTTAAATGATGATTTAATGTGCCACGACAATTAACAGCTTAGTGACTAAAATGTTATAACATGTTAACGTAAGTTACTAAGACGTAACTTTTCAAATATAAGTGACTAAAATATAACTTAAGATAAATAAAAGTAACTATTTTGATAGTTTATCCTTTTAATAAAATAAAATAAACTTGATTTCTTTTACTAAATTTTAAATTTTAATATGTGTTCGAATAAGTAACTTTCAATTGAATCAGTTGAATGGTATATATTAAATGAAGAAGCTTCTTGATGGGTGTCGAATCCACCAATATAAACCTACGCCTTAGTTTGCAAATTATGCAGTATAGGGAGTATGGTCGATCCCTCAGAGACTGGTTTACTGTAAATTGTTACTCTCTTGACCAGATTTATGTCGGGGCAGTTGTCGTGCCCAAGAAATCCGGGGGGATAAAATTTTAAGTCCTGAAAATAAATAAATAAAATGCGTGAAAAGAAAAAGTTGAAAACAGAATAATAAAAACAGTGAAATAAATATTAAGAAAAATTAATTAGAATAAGCTCAGCTTTAGGCACGAATTTTCCTCGTCTTTGAACCGATCCTCGAAATTGGATGAACTCCTCTTTTCCAATAAGCTAGTTATAGCTACCAAAGACGCCTCGGATATCAACTCTTTCTTGTGTAAATTAGTTATGGAATGTCCAATAACTAACCCTTACCAATCGAACAACCACGAAACGTTCGTGATTTAGAACTCCGGCAGCTTTGCGTTCTAGAAGAGCCTAGCTCGAACCAATGCCCTCAACCGCGTGGGACATTTAAATCCGGTTACTACTTCCCTTGACGGAACCAAACAGCAATCTCCACTTGGCACGCCAATGTGTTCACAGAAAACCAATTAGAAACGTTCCTTTCGGAATTCCAACTGTACGTCTAATCACACTAAATTAAACGACGTCTTTTTTGACTTAGTGTTGACCTGACTTTGTGAGCCGACAAAATCATACTCTTAATCCGGAGAAGTAATAAGTACTGGAATTTTAGGAGTTAAATGGCTCGGGTTCGTAACTCACGGATTTTGACGAGGCTAATTTCGGCCTAAAACTGAAAATGGGTTTAGTTGGCTAAGGTTTGGGGCATGTTGGTTTTGGAATAATTAAATAAGATTGAATAAATGAAAAAAAAATGAAAGTGACGCAAGGTTGGAAATTAATTGTTGACAAAAACAAAGAAAGAAAAGATTGAATTGCAAGAAATAAAAGCTTAATTTAAAAACGAAATGATTAAAAACTTGATGGAAAATTTTATGAAAAGACTTGATGAAAAACTTAAAAAGAACTTGCTACAAAACTTGATAGAAAACTTGGTAATTAAAAACTTAATAAAAGAACTAAATGAAAAATATTTGAAGAAAGAAAAAACACTTAATGAAAGACTTAATTGAAAGCTTGATTCATGAATTGATGAATTGATGAACAATGTAGCCTCTATTTATACTAGTGGCTTTACTAAATTAAGAGTCAACTAGTATAGAAAATCAAGGAAAATATTCCATAATATAAAAAATATCCCAAAATAATCTCCCACTAAGTCAACAATTTCAGCTAATTATTCTTGGAAAAATTCTGCTTTGGCCCTCCTTCTTTGCTTCTTTCTTCAATCTAGCCCAATTGTTTCCTTTTTCTTCTATTTAGCCCCAAATTGCATTCCTGCACAAAATTCAATAAATATGGCAAAATTAGTGGTGCATTCTCATAAATTAACCAAATTAATTACATAAAATATGTAACTTTAGCATTTAATCACTTCTAATAGACAAGCAACTTGAATTGATGTGTAAGATTTAAATCAAACAACTCTACCTTAATTAGTAGAGACTAGCTAATGAGATATAATATTTTAAAACACATTTATTGAAGAAAAAATTCTGGCCTTGGAACAACATTGTTGTGTGGGAGAAAGAAGAGGCTGACAAAACAACATAGAACAAGCATTGGGGTGTATTTTTATAAGTGACAATTATGTTTATGATAATATACATATATAGGTTGGGAAACTTTAGCACTGGTTTATAGAAAACCAGGGAAAGTCTTTACTCCAGTTTAGACTTTGAATGAATAGGATTATCTCCCTCCAAACTCTTCCAATTATAATATAAAATTACTTTTGAAACTCATCATAAATCCTAACAATAATATATTACTCCAATTTGAGGATAATAAAATATTTTAAAAAAATTACATCTATTCTAAAAATAATTTAAATTCCAATCATCCTTATAATAAAATTAAAATAAACATGGAAAACAGAATGTTGTAAGAAAAACATAATAATATATTCAAATTACAACTAACTCTAAACATATTATTCAACAATTACTTATTTCACACTCCAAGTCTCCTTCCTCCGAGTAAATACTAAGAACTTTCCGATTGTACAACTCATATGGGGTTGACCAAAATTGTTATTTTTTTACATTTCCCTTTTTCCCTTATAAAATCACCTCCATCCCCGCCGAATTTCATACTTATACCTCCATCTCCAGTTGTATGTTATTCATCATATAAACCAGAAACCTGGTGTTAATTTCAGTAGCTAGCAGCTAGCATGGGCTCTACCCTTTTAGCCTACTTTTTAATCCCAGCTGTTTTTCTTGTTCAAGTAACCTGTTTTCAGTTCAATTTTTCAACTTTCCAGAAAGAAGATGAAAGCCAGCTTACCTTGAGTAGGAACTCTTACATAGTTCTTGGAGCTATCCAAGTTACTCCCGATGTTAATGGAGGTTCCATGCAAAATTTGTCTGGACGAGCTCTGTATAAGAAACCATTTAGGCTTTGGAAAGGCAACCACACCACCATTGCTTCTTTCAATACAAGTTTCGTCCTCAATATCCGCAGCCAAACCTCTCCTGGTGGCGAAGGCGTTGCCTTTTTAATAACCGGCAACTCCAGCCTACCGGACAACAGCCAAGGACAGTGGTTGGGGATGGTAAATGCCAATACAAATGGATCTTCTCAGGCCAGTGTGGTGGCGGTGGAATTTGACACCAGGAAGAGCGACGACCAAGATATGGATGGCAACCATATTGGGTTAAACATAAACAGCATCCACTCAACCAAGCAAGTTTCTTTAAGCAACTACGGTGTTAACATTTCGGGAGGTGACGATTTAAGGGTGCATCTTCGTTATGACGGCCAAAAGTTGTCAGTTTTCATTGGGGACAACCAGACACTTGTGCTTTCTCAGTCTCTTGATCTCTCTACTCATCTTCCGGAGAAGGTTTTCATGGGATTCTCTGGTTCAACAAGCAATGAAACTGAGCTCAACTGTGTGAAGTCCTGGGCGTTTTCTGGTACCGATATAGGTGGAGATCGCAATCTACGGTGGGTTTGGATCATGGTTCCAGTGGCAAGTGTGGGTATATTAGTTGGGGTTGCCATGTACTTGTGGTTGAGGAGGGTATACAAAGAGGAAGATTTGGAGGGTCAGGGTGCTCGACTTCAAGGGAACATAGAAGATGAGATTAAACGTTCCAATTTGGGTCCAAGGA
Organism: Gossypium hirsutum; assembly: GCF_007990345.1. Classification (NCBI taxonomy): domain Eukaryota; kingdom Viridiplantae; phylum Streptophyta; class Magnoliopsida; order Malvales; family Malvaceae; genus Gossypium; species Gossypium hirsutum. The sequence goes on along the minus strand of NC_053445.1, from coordinate 42,410,761 downwards.
GGTTTGGGTTAAAGGAATTGAAGCAAGCGACTGGGAATTTTAACCCGAAGAACAAGCTTGGGAAAGGTGGATTTGGAACTGTTTACAAGGGAACCTGGAGAAACAACGACGTGGCTGTCAAAAGAGTGTCCAAGAAATCACACCAAGGCAAGCAAGAATTCATTGCGGAAGTCACCACAATCGGCCACCTCAATCACAAGAATCTCGTCAAGTTAATAGGATGGTGCTACGAAAAGCGGGAATTTCTCCTTGTGTACGAATACATGCCCCATGGAAGCCTCGATAAGTTCATCTTCTGCGATGATAAACCAACCCTGCAGGAGGAATCCACACTCAACTGGGAGCAAAGGCTATTGATAATCCAAGGGGTGGCTCAAGCACTAGACTACCTTCACAACGGTTGTCAAAAAAGGGTGCTCCACCGTGACATCAAATCTAGCAACATCATGCTGGATTCCGAGTTCAACGCCAAGCTCGGAGATTTCGGACTGGCCAGAACCATCCAAGAGAAAGAAAAAACGCACCATTCAACCATCGAGATCGCTGGCACGCCAGGTTATATGGCCCCAGAAACCTTTCTTATAAGCCGAGCCACGGTGGAAACCGATGTTTATTCCTTTGGGGTTCTTGTGATGGAAGTTGTTTGTGGGAGAAAGCCCGGGAATCAAAGTGAGCTAAACAACTACAACAATAGTATTGTGAATCGGGTATGGGATTACTATAGGAAAGGAAGCATCAGTGGCGCTGCTGATTCCAGGATGGATGGGGACTTTGATGAAAAAGAAGTGGAGTGTGTGCTTGTTATAGGCTTGGGTTGCTGCCATCCCAACCCACACTATAGGCCTTCAATGAGGACTGTGTTGCAGGTACTTTCAGGTGAAGCGGATCCACCCCAGGTACCCCAAGAGCGACCTTCATTTGTGTGGCCAGCCATGCCCCCATCCTTCAACCACATGGATGATTCACTTACAGGAAGTCAACTCACTCCATTTACGGATCTTAGTGGTAGATGAAATCATATCAGTCAAGCCCAATCTCCATCAATGATCCATTTACGGATTTAGTTCTCTTTTGTTTGTTGGAATTTTAAATGTGTTGAATATAACTTAAAAGTGAAAGTGAACTAAAAGTAAATTGGAGTGCTTGTAAATAGTTTCAGGTAAAATTAAAATTATAAAAATATAAATTATTATTGTTAAAATTACAATTTATTTTCCTTAATAAATTTTTCTGGCTTCGCTCTGCTATAGTTTAAAAATGTCAACATCTGCAACATATGGCTGACCAAACACTAAAACCTAACCAAAGAAACTTACGCCATCGACTATTTTATAATGCCAATGAGCAGCAAATCACTAATTAGCAAAGGTAGACGACCAATGGAATCTAAAATTACGAATTAATTTCTTTTCATCTTAATCCAAAACTTTGACCCATAATTTGTAGGCTTCCTTACTTGAAAATATTTGCCACCATTGATACGAGATGTGGGATTGGATGTTCTTGCCAGGTTTTGGCGTTGACTTCTTTTAAGTTGTTTGTCAAATATATCACCAGTCCACAATTTGGAAAATTGCATCTAGAATTGAGAATTAAAATATTTATAGAAAATAGACATTTGTGCAATTTCACGAAAATTTGTTCACGTTCCAAACTTCTTTTACTGGAAATCACCGCATTTGAATTGTACTCATTTATATTTTTCATGATAAAAAAAATTTATTATTGAAAGAAAGAAAGAAAGAAAGAAAGAGACTCCAACAGCAACAGAGGCTTAAGGGTTTGACCGGATTGGAATTCAGACACAGTGAACTTCAACCTTTGCTATTTCCTGTTTCTCGAGAAACAAACAGAGAAGAGAAAGGATGGTGCTCTCCGCATCTCTGCATTCGCTTTGCATAATCCCCCATACCTCTCAATCTAAAATCCCAAGCATCTTCAACCTCCTAAAGTCTCCCTTAGCCAAACCTCACCTCAAAATCAACCCCATTTTCAAACCCTCTTCCCTTTCCCTTTTCACTCAACCATCCAAGCTCAGACCAAAAACCCAAAATTTCCGTACCCCCACCATCCGCTCCCTCTTTACCGGTATCGTCGAAGAAATGGGTGAAATCAAGCAACTGGGTATGGCCGATCACGGCGGATTCGATCTCAAAATACACGCCAAAACTGTTATAGAGGATGTCCACCTCGGTGACAGCATTGCGGTTAATGGAACTTGCCTAACGGTGACGGATTTCGACACCCATTTGGGAGAATTCACGGTTGGGCTGGCCCCTGAAACCCTAAGGAAAACTTCATTGAGTGAACTGGAACCCGGGTCATTGGTGAATTTGGAGCGGGCTATCCCGCCAACAGGCCGGATGGGAGGCCATTTCGTGCAAGGACACGTGGATGGCACAGCGGAGATAGTGGGGAAACAAGTGGAAGGGGATTCATTGTGGATCAAGGTTAAGACGGATAAAAACTTATTGAAATATGTAGTGCCAAAAGGATTCATAGCTATAGATGGGACTAGTTTGACAGTGGTGGATGTGTTTGAAGAGGAACTTTGCTTTAATTTCATGCTAGTAGCTTATACTCGGCAGAAAGTGGTGATTCCTTTGAAGGAAATTGGGCAAAAGGTGAATTTGGAGGTGGATATCCTCGGCAAGTATGTTGAGAGGCTTCTCAGCAGTGGTTTTGTTGATTCCATTAAAGGCTCACGATTTCCAGAAACTCATAACAAGGTTAGTTCATGCTTCACTTATGTTGTTTTTACACTAGTTGTTGAATCCGGTAGCTACTTATAATTTGCATAAGTGAGAATCAGGTTGATTTAATGATTGGTATGTTGTAGCAAAATGTGTGTGTCTCAAGGAATAATGATGTATGTGTTAGCCAATGTCTGATTCTTGAGGCATTATTGGGGATGGCTTGACTGACTGATGGGGTCTAATTTGGTAGTTGTTCTAAAACCTGATGATTGTCTATATTAGACAGGCATTGTCAATCAGTTGCCAAAATCTTACAACACATCATCATATATGTGAATTGCCAGTGCTTCCTCTTCTGCTTGTCATCTTTCTCCAGTGATGTGTTCCTCTTCATATTTCTCAAGGTATTTGTGTCTGATATTAGTGTTCAATACATATTCAAGTTATGATCTTTCAAATATATGTATTTAAAAGAAATGAAGCATACTCATGTTGGACATATACCCGAATCTAGTACCCGTTCTCGATTTTGGGTTATATAGGTTGCCTTAGGCTTTTTTGGTTGGAAATATCAAAATTACTTTTATTGTAACGTTTAAGTTCATAACCATTTACTCCCTCTCTCTTAATAAATTGGTTAAAATATGCTACAAATTCCTGTACTCTCCGTACATTTGAAATTTAGTCCCTTTTATTTTGAGAAATATAGTCATTTTATTTTTTGGATTTAAAAATTCAAGCTCAGCTGTTAACACTGTTAAAATTCTTGTGTCAAATTTGTTGGTGTGACGATTTGAAAAAAAAAATGAACTTTGTTGGATGGATTGCCTTTTTTGACAGAATTGATGAAAAATAAAACAAGTTTTAATTCCAGAAGGTAGTGAAGAGGATGGACGGTTTCATTTCAAGGAAAGGGTGGTTTCTCTTTGCACAGCATTTAACCTTCTTCAATAATCAATCAGCCAAGCTCACTTTGGGGGGCTTCAGCTATAGACTTCACCATTCACCTTTGTTTATTTATATCAATTCTGATATTTTGAGACATTGTCCTATCTGTGTTCTTTTTCAATAAGATATCTGTGTTTGTGTTTGTGTTTGTGCAGTGCTTTACTTACTTTTTCCTCTTCATATTTTCATATCTTCTCCTATTTGGTAGGCAATTGAACATAATATTATACTCAATAATAATAAGTTATGGATTTAGGTCAACTTTAATACCTATACTTTTTTATATTTTAAAATTTCAACCCTAATCGAAATTATAGTAGTCAAATCCATTAAATCAAATTTTACTATTAGTCGCATAGCATGTATAAGTTGTAGATTTAGTCTTTGTTTTCCTATTTTATCTTATTTAATTTTTGGGTAAATACACAAATAGTCACTCAATTATAAAAAATTCTCATTTTAGGCACCCAAAATAAAAGGTTTTCAATTTAAACACTCACATTACATAGTTTTTTTTTATTTTGATCATTCTCTTTAAAAACTTTAACGGAAATTTGACATGACATTTTCAAGCAGCCATTCAAATGCTTTGTCGACAGTGGACAATGGTTTCTTCAACAGCAAGTTTTCAATTTAGACATTCACATTCACATTATATAGTTTGTTCATTTTAACGAAAATCTGACATGGCATTTTCAAGCCGCCATTAAGATGTGGTTTCTTCAACAGCAAACCTTCAAATAAAGTGCAAGGTGTTGATGAATGGATGATCTAATCCCATGGAATATCAAGGTGCAAGTTGAAGAAACCATTGTGTATTGTCAATAAAGCTTTTAATTGCTGATTGAAAATGTCATGCCAGATTTTTCTTATTTAAGTTTCTAAGGGGAGTGACCAAAATAAACAAATTATATGATGTGAGTACTTAAATTGCAAACTTTTATTTTAAGTGTCTAAAATGATTTTTTTTATAGTTGAGTACCTATTTGTGTAATTTACCTTTAATTTTTATTTCTTGAATTTTAAAATTCTAATCTTAAGAAATGATATTCATTAAATTTGTTTACTAAAATTATGTGATTTTTTTTAATATTATATGAAAATAACGAATTAACATAATATTATTATCATGTTTATTGCATAAGATTTTTAAAAATAATGAAATTTAGCTTAAATTGATTTAAAGCTTATACCATTTGGGTTGAAGTTAAAATTTCAAAATTAAAAAAAAGTATCAGAGTTAAAAATGATCAAATTAAAACAAAAATATAAAAATCAAATTCAAAACTTAAACATAGTACAATGACTAAGGGCCTCTTTCAGATAGACGTTTACATCAAGTGCGGTGCATTTAGCTTTTTTGTTTCATACTACAGTATCTAATTTCACCGTTACCGTTATTTTTACACTAATTGTAAGTACACACATCGTCCATTCAAAGGGGCCCTAATAGTAGAATTTAGGTTAATTGACATCAATAGATAATCATAAACCAATTTTGAGCATTTAAGTTTCTTTTAAAAGGCATAAAGATTTATTTGGTTCTAAAAAAAAATTTATTTTAGTTCTCCGTTTAATTTTTCGTATCTTTTAGCACTTAGACTAGCATTTTTTAATAAATCATCTCAAAATGAATGAAAAAATTAATATTTATTAATTTTGTTGATGTTGCATACATGTAGATGCCATGTCAAAGATAAATTAAATGTTTTTAAATTTAAAAAGCTATTAAAAATTAAAAAGTATAAAAAATATTTTTATTTTTTAAAAAATTAATTAATTACTAATGGAACATATACGTAGACGGTCAGGTAAATTTCATGTCACCAAAGTTAACTAACATTAGTTTCTTTATCTATTTTGCGATAATTTGAAAAATAATAAAATTTCAAAGACTAAAATAACTTTATTTGTAAATCTGACCAAATAAATCATAATGTTTTTAAAAAATAAATTAAAAACATCTTTTTCTTGATATTATTTTCACTGTCTTCGGAGATCAAAATCCAACATCATACCTAAAAAACTCCTTAGACTCAATAAACATGTTGCAGAAGCAAGTCCATGAAACCTATTTCAAGACCAAAATATATTTTTTCCCAACTTTTAGCTTTATACCTCATAAAACCTTTATCTCACCCACAGTTCGTCTTGGTGCTCAACTCTATCTCAACACCGAAAAGTTGTGCATTCAATCCCAGAAAGCAGAACAATAAATTCAAAAGGGGAAAAAATCAATTTTCTAAGATATGTCTACCAATGCAGGAAATTTCAATAAAACATTTACCCTGAGAATCTGGTTGTTAACTAACAAATAGGAACTTCATTAGAATAGGAGCGATAAGAGATGAAGAACACAGAAATTTAAGTATATGAAAGGCAACTCATAACACCAATAATCCAGATCAACATTGTAGGGATATTACTTGGAAAACTCAAATATCAATGGAAGATACAGCACCAGACTAAACCCAATTTCTCAGAGCCAAAGAAACGGTAAAAGGATTTCACTCCCAACAATTCAGCACATTAGCCTTACCCCCACTATTATTCACTTCACAAGATGTGGCAACCGCATCTCAAACCTGCAAGTGATAGTCGAGGGTAAAGGCACGGATATCTGATGGGCCAGTCCCAAGCCTGCCACCAAACATCAGAACCAGGACATGATAATAAGAGAGAGCTTCACTAAGATTGATAGTAAAACAACTAGTAAATAAGGAACAAGCTAAAGTGCAAGTTTCACATTCATTCAGATCATACTGCAAAACAACAAAACTACAAAGGAACCCCCTAATTGTTGGGGAAAGAGACAATGAAACAGGAAAACTTAAAATAGCATTTTTCAACAAACATCGGGAAACAGGTTTTTCTCCCTATTTCGCCGTTTATGCATTCAAGATGATAAATGAAAGTTCAGAAACTAAATTTCTCTTCCCTCAATGAGCTTCACAATGGTGGCAGTTTAAGAAATAAAAAATTGAATTACCTTTTTTTAATGGTGCCATAGTGAAACTTTACTTTCCCAGATTTAACATCTTCGATGTACTGCAGCAACAGAGAGATAATACAATTTATGAATTTTAAGCATATTTACATTTATGCAAAGAAAGAAAAAGAAAAAGCTCATACCAAATTCAAAGTAACAAAAGCATATTTACATTTATGGAAAGAAAGAAAAAGAAAAAGCTCATACCAAATTCAAAGTAACAAAAATGGAAGAAAATGCCAAAGAATCAAAGGGAATGTCGTCCACTTCAAAGAGACAGCACTCAGATGATTCTGGTCCTGGTGAAAATTGGGGCTTCTTCAGCTTTGCCAAGAAGATTACATAAGTCTGCTCCAAAAAGGACAAAGCGATGTTAGATACATAAACATCTTCCATAAATGTACATGAGATACAGAAGTAAATTAAGGATGCTTCTTCTAACTTGTCCAATAAGGGGAATATCCAGTTGTGCAAAAGGGGAAATGACTTCCACTTCAGCTCCTGCCTCTTCCCATGTTTCCCTTATTGCCCCTTCAGCAGCAGACTCCCCAATTTCCAGGTAACCAGCAGGAAGAGTCCTATGTTAATGCCACCCAATCAACTCAAATATTTGTATTGCCATCAGAGATGGTAGAAACTTGCTATTTTACAAGAAAAGCAAGTGTGAATACTCCATGCTTCAAATGCATAATTAATCTCTTTTGCAAACAAATATCAGGAAATGAAAAAAACAATATTCAATCCTTTCCTAAACAAAATTCCAATCATATAAATACATACCAAAGACCCAAAGATGGTTCAATATTTCGCTTGCATAGTAGAATCTTTCTATCATGCTCAATGAGGCAACCCACAACCTAAAGGTATCATCAATTTAGAACAAAAATTAAGCATAAAAGTATATTCTTGAAAATTGAAAGTAATTCAAAGCCTGCAACAATGTACAAATTACCAAGGAAACAATGATTCAGAATACAGGAAGCATACATTTTATTCAAAGCATTTTTCTCTACTAGCCATCTAAAATAGGAACGAAACCCATTACCTACCCCCACCCCAATGCTTGTGGGCTATTTGAAGAAATCCTAAACCCATATTTTTCATGTTGACTAATAGATAAATAAAAACTTGCAACAAAAGCAACCATTAAAGATGATAAAAAAAAAATTCCATTTCACTTTTAAGTAGTTGATTAAGTAAAACCATGCCATGATCCTTCACGTTACTTTAAAATCCTGATCAAATGGAGACAGGGAAAAAAGAAAAAGAAACCCTAACCCGAAGCTGTGCAAACCTAGGGGGCTTCTCTTCAAAGGCTTATCAAAGCACGGAAAAATCTTTAGTTTTCTGAAAGATGTATGTTAAAGTAACACATAACCCCGTTCCATGCAAATCTAGGGCCTTCCCTTCAAACTTCAAATACCCTATTCTAGAGGATTAAATATCTGCAATGTGTCCATAAATCAAAGTGAAAAAGCTTGGAGAGACGAAGACCATAACCCTGAGCTATACTTGGGCAGAAACATGCAATATTTTGGTTGCGGCAATGAATTAACATACCATTTTTGGGTTTTGATAGGCAATTTTTCCACAGAGGGTGCAAATAGCTCTTATCTTCTCTTCTCCATCAGGAATTTCATGCTTTGCTGGGCCGCCACACCACTGGCAGAACTTGATCTTACGGACATTGCCCTGTAAAATGACAAAGACACTCAATCACTGGTATACAATTAGGTATTTTCCTTCACATTCTTAGTCTTGACCCCTTGGGATATTCTACCACCATAGGTAAAGAAAACAACCACAAAAAATGTCAATACAGATTCCAACTTTCAGTTTATCAAAGCATTTAGTTTACAATTATCTTGTAGGAAAATAAGTTATGGCTACTATCAGCACTTTGAGGTTCAACAATACAACTATGAAAAAGAGAATTAAAATTTCTAGCCACCTTCACTTTGCAAAATAAGAAATAGAAAAAGAATCAACGAATACTGAGCAGTAGAGCATGTAACATATGAATCCCATTCTGCTCCCTCAAACAAAGTTAAAGACTAAGATTCTTCCAATGCTTAATGCATAAACATTCTGAAAAAAGTAAATAAATACAAATACCAAAGAAACCAGAATCAAAAGCCTACATCAGAGTCAAACTAAGTGAACTATGTTTAGCAAAATAACCATACACGGAATCCAAAAACACAAGAATATCAGACATGTTTATAACATAACAACTGCCAAATAACAAGACATTAGGAGAATCCGCACAAGGTACTATAAATTTCCTAGAAGCTGTGTTGCTAGCAATATTTAAGAAATCAAAGGAGCCATTTCTGGAAAAAGTCTTGCTACGTTAATCTAATTTAGGGTGAAGAAGACAAATAATCAAACATAGAGTAAGCTTGACATATGACAGGTAATATAGAGAATGATGACTGCAAGAATAAAGGGAGGGGGGACTTACAAACTTTCTCCACAACATATCTACATAAAAAATGAAGTGAAAACTAATTCCTGTGAAGCAAATGTTTCAAACAAATAAAACAACTAAATTACAGTAGATCCAAAACAGATATTTTTATTGGTATCCGCAAAGTAAAAAGGAGCAGCGAGAAAAGGTAGCTTTAATGTTTGTACTTCCATCATAATGCAAAATAGCACAAAAATTAAACTAACTTGGCTTATACAAAGATCATTCACTTTATATCATAATTTTCAATGGAGGCTGATCACATAACTACAATTCCACAGATAATTGAATGCAAGCCTATAATCAATATTCCAGATAAAGTTGATAGAACAGAAAACCAAACCCACCACATAAGCATTTGAACCCTAAAATACACTGAACTTCTTTTTAAAAATAAATAACTTTTTATACTAATCATAAGAGTAAAACACAAAATTAGTTGCTTAATTACACAAAAAGCACATCAATTTTTCTATTATAATGTGTTCAATCAACCACGAAATTCACAATTCCCAACAAAACACTCACAGCTAAATGAACTGCAACGGAAGAAGAAGAGGAAGAAGGGGCATCTGAGTTGGACTGGGACGGAGTCGAAAACATCCGAATCACTCTAAAAGACAGCGATTTGGGAGTTGAGTTGTAGCTTGTTTTTGAGGAAATTAAAGAAAACCCATTACCGGAATGAGGCTTCTTTAGTCTTTGAGAGATAAACCCAGATGAACACCCAAGAATTTGTATAGCTTTTAGCATTAGGAAGTTGAAACAATGAAAAAGAAAAGGAATAGAGGAGGGAGGAAATTGAAAAGAGTTGAAGAAAAGGGATATTTTTGGTAATTCAAATGATATATAATCCTATGAATGTAAGACGCCGTGGTTGGTCGATGATGTTTATGATTCCATTCACTTACTCAGCCTTGTTTTTTTACAGACAGATAATAATCAATATCTATTTCCATTTTAATTCATTTAATTCTACCTGCTTAACTTTTTACCACATAAATGCTCTCCAATATAAAAATAACAAAAAAAATATTAATTTTTTTTAAAGTATGCATTAAAAGTTATGATTGTACCGCAATTTTTATAAAATATAATATATATATATAGGATAAATCATATCATGGGTCCTTTTTAATTAGTATAATAACACAAATAGTTTTCTATACTTATATATTTTATCTATTTGATATTAATTCTAAATCATTCAATAAACTTAACCCTTCACATTTACAAATTCTATCAATTTAACCATCAAACACGTATAATTAAATATAAACACATATAATGTTATTTATATATTTACATAAACACATTTAAATGTGAAAAAGGAATATTCTCAAACAAATCTACAAAACTAAACAATCCCACTCTGAAACACCATCTCTCACCACTTTCCAACTTCAATCTTTGGCGGAAGAATCTCACTTTTTAACCTTAAAATGCAAGTACAAACACTTCTCCAAAACTCTCAACCCTCAACTAGACCAGAGTCCTTCAGGGAAACTATGGGAGAGAATAGTTAATCATATATATTTAAATAACAATTACATTTAAATTTAATTAGTATTATTTTATATGATTTGAAGTGTCACATCTCAAAAATCAAGTTAGTAAAATCGGGTTATTAAATCGAAGGTTTGAGTCCGATACCAAAATTAGGGTTTTTATTTTATTAATTGACTTAAAACGAAACTTAATTATGAGATTCAATTTGAAACTTATTAATTCGTCTTACAGAAGCGTTTTCAAAAACATTTTGGGATGTGATGTCTGAATTTTATTCGGGATTCTCTAGCTTAAGAATCTCTAGTTTAAGGTTAGGGTTATGATTCTGAGAATTTTTCACAAGTTAATGTTAGGGTTGAAAATGGGAGGGAAGAAAACATGCGCGTTTCCAGTTGAGTTAGCAGAAAGGATGTTGAAAACACGCCCTATAAGACGCGTTTTTAGCTGAGTTGGCGCCATGCAGGCTGAAAGCGTGTCCTACAAGATACAATTTCAGAGTCCCTTCTGCCACCTTAGCTGAAAATGTGTCCTATAAGGCACATTTTCTTCCCTCCCATTTTTAACCCTAACTCGTGAAAATAATTCAGAACCCCAAAATCCCAGGATAATTTTCAGACATCCTATCCCGGGAATTTCGATCACAGGCTCCCACATTATTTATTTTTTTTCCCAATTGCCTATATAAAGGGGGATTTTCCCCCTACTCCAACTTTCTCGGCCACCGTCTCTTACAAAATAAAAGAATCTCTCCTAAATTGTATTTTTGTTGAGTGCTGAAATTTCTAGACGGGAAGATTTATTTGTGTTTGTGTTTGAGGGAGGCTATGAGATAGTTTTAAGGTTTGTTTGAGTTCACAGTGATGCGGTGATGCTCGAAGACCCTTACATTTCATCTACGGTGTGGGGATAGAACCATCACCTTAGAAGCCCATCACATTGAAACGCGAGCTCCAGTTCACAGTGGTTATACAGTCACAAGTTGAAATATAACTAAGGCCCTCAATTAACGTGGTTATGCAGTCACGGGTTGGGGTACAACTCGGGAGCCTAATTAACGGTGATTATGCAATCACAAGTTCAAGTTTCATGCCATCAAAGATTATACTTTATAAACCTCATACATAAGTTTGAAACCATAATTATAAGGAAAAATTAAGAGGTTTTCTGGTATAACCAATTTATTCTTTTTTTTTTCGTCTCCTCCAAAGCAATATTTTTAACTTTATTGTTCGAAACCTGTGACAAAATTAAGGGAAAGAGGACTTTGGAGAGATTGTTACGGTGAAAAAACCTAAAAGTCCTTTTAGGGCGACAACGGTTACTGTGATTAAAGAACTCATTAATAACTACAACTGTTGTCGCCCTGACTCGAGTTTTAGCTTTCTCTCCACCGCAACAATCACTCATCCCCTGAAACCCCTTTATTTTTCCCTATGATTATAGTCTTAAACTTATATATGGGGTTTATAAAACATCCTCTTTCGGTATCATGAAACTTGAACCAATAACCGCATAATCATTATCAATTGGACTCCCAAGTTATACTCCCAACTGGTAATCGCATAACCATCATATGCTAGGAGCCCTAGTTATACTTCAACTCCGTATAAATTCGGAGCCTAAGTTACAATGCGATTGGCTCCTAAAATAATAGTTTCATCCCAACACGACAGATGAAATGTGTAGGTCTCCGAACGCTATTGCATCACTATGAACTCAAATATACTTAAAACTATCACAATATTTACCTTAACTACAAACACAAATAAATCTTTCTTCCCAAATTTTCAACACCCAACACAAAAAATAATAGTTCCAACAACACACGGTTTCTGCTTCTCTCTCCAAAATTAACTTATTTCCCTAAATATAAAAAAATATACCTAAAAACCTAAATATTTTTCAAAATCCACATATACTTCAAATTTACCCAATAAAAGAGAGAAATTAATTTTAATATTAGAAGTCTTTAAAAATATATCACCAAAATTACCACAACATATTTTCCTTTTAAAATATGATGATTTTGAATTGTAAAAATTTATTTTCACCTTATCACATGATTCATAAACATACATAACATGAGAGTACTTAGTTTATCACACCATCAGACCATCAGCAGGAAGAAGCCCAGCGAAAGTGATTTTCTTAAATATTGGTATGCAAATTTGAAGTGTTAAAATCACATGAATCCATACATGATGTGTTCATGCCGCCCACTGTTATTATCTGATCTATCTAAAATACAAAATGTCAACACCCATTATCATAAATATAACAAATGTTATCGGCTTGAGGACATCTAGAGCGCATGCTTCAAAACATTCCTCAGTTCAATGCCAACTTATCGCATAACGACTGATATGCTGAGTTACAAAGCTTGAATTTCTCCTCTGCAACAGCCTGCTCATTGTGCATTCACTCATCAGTTTGTTAAAACAAAAAGTTACGATAATATCTATTAGGGCCATCCATCATTATGCTAGATCCAACTCGGGATTGAATGTGATCAACACTTACATGTTCAATTTTTCTAAAGATTTTTAATGTGTTAGGCACGGATACTTTAAGGCAAACGAAAAGTCTGGATAACATAACTAGACCGTTTACTGAATGTAGCCATAAAAACCACGTTCAAGATTGCTTAAATAAATAAGAGGGTTAACGGCTGTAAAATGTTCTTTGAAGTATTATGATGACACCTCTTACTTTAGAATTTAGATATTCAAGTATCAGAATTTAAAAAATAAATAAATAAAGGAATGATTCTGAATCTTACACAAAACAATCAAAATATGCTCTTTATTTTAAGCGAACCAAACAACAAAGTGCCCTAATGAACGGGAATGTATACCTTGGAAGAGCCATGATGACGATCTGGATGCCATTTCAGTGCGCAGGCTCGATATCTAACAAAATAAGAGAACAAAAATAATCAGACAACATAAAAGAATATCTTTTCGAAAGCAACTGTGGTGGTTTTAACAACAAAAACAATTTACAAGGTTATTATATGTACCCCAAAAGAAATAACCCAAAAATATACACACACACTAGGATATTTGAGAAACACAACAAAAGAACTCACGCAGTTTTGACATCTTCAAGTGTTAGAGGACCAGATGCACTTAGTCCAAGGGCCCGCCTATCTGCAATTGTATCTTGGTCTGAACTCTCAGCATTACCAGATTCTGTTGAGTCTGAATCCTCATCAAATTGAGAGCTCCACCTCCAAGATTTCTCATAGTTATCCGAGTATCTGGATCTCCTCCATTTAGGGTACTCATCATTAATGAAGGACCAATAAAAGAACTGGCTTCCACCAAATGCAGACCTAAATATGTTCTCTATGTCATCATCAATGTCTTCACAAAACTCAAAAGGTCCTAATCAAGTGTTCAAAAACAGTAAGATTCTAGCATGGGATCCAGGAGGATAATGTGATAGTACATGCAATATGCTACAATAAATTTCAATAAAAAAATCAGAGAAGGAAATAAATTGTTTTGAAGTAATTGAATGACTGAGATGCCTAAAATAGAGCAATAAGTATTACATCCAACACCAAATGATGATTATTAAAGTAGATCCAGGTATAAGCTAACCACTCGGGTTTCAAAAGGTCACTCCTTGGAAAAATAGAACGAAATCCAATCTAGAGGCTCCTTTCAATGTAGAAAAAATTCTTTATGGTCATGTAACATAATTATAGGTCTGAAAATTTTAAGTTTTAAGAGATTAAAATCCTTACTTCTACCCCTGTAATAAAATCCCTTATTGTCGGACCAATCTCTTCTAGATCCCTTACTTTGCTGTCTTTTGAACCATGACGGGCCTCTACTTGATGACGGATCATCTTCATGAAACTCATCTCTCCAGTTCTGAAAGCAAAATGACCAAAGAACAGTTGAAACCCTTTGATTCAAAGATACCAGTTAAGAAAATAGTATTCTAATAAGCTAAACGTACAAAGATCACTAATGCTTAAAAAAAACTTTCTGCAATATGTATTACTATTACAACCTTGAGCTTAAAATTTTTTTTTTTTTTCTAGATTTTGCATTCAAAATTGAACATTTTATGATAATATTAAAATTTTAAAAGAATTATTATGCTCAAAGGTCGATAAAACATATTACACTACTAAATTTTCACCAAAGAAACACAATTAACCAGCGAGTACATTGGTTTAGATTTTGACTACATCAACTAGAGTTCCATTTAAAAGTAAGCATTATTGGCTAAATTAGAATCAGTTCTACGATAAGGCAACAGCAGTGCATGCTGATCCCACAAATTATATAAGACCCGCAGGAGATGCACCTATATACATGAATGGAAATCCCAAAAATGTAGCATAGCTCCATTCAGGAATGGGATGACACAACTACGACTGACTAGGGATACAAACAGAAGCACATGAGCCAGTGCAATACAAGTCCTCCATAATGCAACTTTTGAACCCACAGGAGTATGTTTGCTTTTCCATGACCATACAGGTTTTATTACAATTTACATAAACTAGAAAAACAACTAATCGATTTGAATAGAAACCTCAAACATGATATCTGCATAAGCACCAAAATTGCGCAGTAATTCTTGTTTTGCACGCATCCTTCTTTTCCTCTTACCCTGAAAACAAAAGTATTACAAGAACAACATGAATATCATTCAAAATGCTGAAAGCAATAAAAGAACACTTTTAAAGTACTGCAAGTTAAATGATAAGATTATCAAACAACAACAACGAATTTAACAAGGATTCTTTGTCTATATTGGTGGAATAATAAACCAAAAGAAAATAAATATTCTTAATGGAATGCGAGAATTGGCTCAATCAGCAACAGTCCCCCTAAACCAAGCAGAACTAATATCTGAGAAGTTCTAGCTTAGCAAAGGGCGAGACTAATGCTTAAAAAATATATGTGTCTACAAATACAAAACTTAAAGAAAACGTGAAACCTGACTCCAACATCCTAGAAAATTAATGCAATCTGCTATCAACTCAGCAATGGATGCTTTAACTAAATACTTATTTTCATACACATCTTAGGCAAAAATGTATTTTTCTTCCTTAAAAAATTTACTCACTAGTTTTGCACTGCAGATTACATTTAATCAAGACAGAATTATAGCCTTATGAAATTTTATTACACAAAACCCGATTTAAATTTTCTCATTTTTACCAAATGAAAATATCTAGTATTTTGCACTTAACAATCATAAACCATAAACTACTCAATTAAATGTATAACTAAATTTACAGGTTTCACTATTTTCCAAAAAAAAAATTTAGCATTCTTTAATCTTCGAAGTTTCCAGCAGTCATTGAAACAAATCATAGAAACAGCCAAGACTCCAGTATCTTCACTTACATGTTATACAGAACCCCAGGTAGAAAAAAAGGCTCCAATTTCACCATTAACTTATCCAAAACAAGGAGTGCAATAGGATTAAAATTTTATATTGAGAAAAGTTCTCTCTACCAAAATTATATAATCTAAGGCGCCATAAATCATGAAAACAGAATGAAAATAAAATTCCATAAAACCAAAAGACCCATCAAAGAAAACATGCTTAAAACTATAAATATCTAATTTAATAATTAACAGAGAAAAGAAAGAAAAAGAGCATACAAATTGCCAGTAATTGCGTTTTTTGTGTTCAAGGACAGGAGTGGAATGGAAGAAAGCAGCCCTTTGGAAAAGACAGCTGCCTTGAGAGTTGAAAATGACAGCTTTTATTGCCCTATTCATCTCTCCACCAGACAGAAGATTAAACAGTCATACGTTTTTGCATAGGTTTCTTGAAGGAAAGCTTGCAGCCCTGAGACAAGACGCCTTGAGATTAGAAACAACAACAGCATCACCGGCTTAATTGAAGACTCGCCTTTTTCAGGAGTTAAAGCGGGTGATAATTTTTCACTTTAACTTTTCGTTTTTTTACTGCACAATAAGGATTTGGACTTTGGATCAGATCTTGAATAATGTCAATACAGATTCCAACTTTCAGTTTATCAAAGCATTTAGTTTACAATCATCTTGTAGGAAAATATTCGAGGTTCAACAATACAACTACGAGAATTACAATTTCTAGTGCCTTCAATTTGCCAAAAAAGAAATGGAAAAAATCAACGAATACTGAGCTGTCGAGCATGTAAGACATGAATCCCATTCTGCTCCCTCAAACAAAGCTAAAGGCTAAGATTCTTCTAATGCTTAATGCATACGGTACTATAAATTTCCTAGAAGCTGTATTGCTAGCAATATTTGAGAAATCAAAGGAGCCATTTCTGGAAAAATCATGCTACGTTAATCTAATTTAGGGTGAAGAAGACAAATAATCAAACATTGAGTAAGCTTGACAAATGACAGATAATATAGAAAATGATGACTGCAAGAATAAAGGGAGGGGGGACTCACAAACTTTCTCCACAACATTTCAACATAAAAAATGAAGTGAAAACTAATTCCTATGAAGCAAATGTTTCAAACAAATAAAACAACTAAATTACAGTAGATCCAAAACAGATATTTTTATTGGTATCCACAAAGTAAAAAAGAGCATCGATAAAAGGCAGCTTAATTGTAATGTTTATATCTCCATCATAATGCAAAATAACAAAAAAAAAAACAGTTAAAGATGAAATCATAAAACCAACTTGGCTTATACAAAGAATAATCCAATTTATATCATAATTTTTAATGGAGGTTGATCACATAACTACAATTTCACAGATAATTGAATGCAAACCCATAATCAATATTCCAGATAAAGTTGATAGAAGAGAAAACCAACTCCACCACATACGCATTTGAACCCTAATATACACTAAACTTTGAAAAAAAAATTTATACTAATCACATAGGCAGCATACTACATAAAAGTAAAACACTAAATTAGTTGCTTGGTTACAACAAAAGCACATCAACTTTTCCTATTATAATGTGCTCAATTAACCATCAAATTCACAATTCCCAACAAAATACTCACAGCTAAATGAACTGCAACGGAAGAACAAGATGAAGACGGGGCATCTGAGTTGGACTGGGACGGGGTACAAAACATTCGAATCAATCTAAAAGACAGATTTGGGAGTTGAGTTGTAGCTTACTTTTGAGGAAATTAAAGAAAACCCATTACCGGAATGAGGCTTCTTTTATCTTTGAGGGATATGTTGGACGGCAAAAACGAAATTGGCAGTAGACTTCTATTAGGTTTGGAATAAATTAGGGCTTAGAATTAGTTTGGGCTTGAGTTTTATTGATTAGAAATTGGGCTTAACCATTAGGTTAGATAAAATTTCTAAGCTTGATTCAAATGAAAAATGGGCCTAAAGTTTTTCTCATATTTAATTTTCAAGCTTTATATTTTTATTTAATTTTCTTATATTTCAAGCGAGTAACTCGACCTTTGGAAAATTTTAATCAATAATTTATTTTGAATTTAATTTATTTAATTCAAGCTAATTAGTTTTTATCTATTATATTGTATTTGGATTGATTATTTCTTACAAATTATAATTTATTATAACTTAAAAGAAGGTGAAACTTAACTCCAATCATCCTAGAAAATTATTGCAATCTACTATTAACTCAACAATGGATGCTTTAACTAAATATTTATTTTCATATGCATCTACCAAAATCAAATAAATCAAAAAGAGTATTCATCGTACAAGCACTCAAAAATTGGAATCCATTTCTTTCAATAAATATAATATCTTAAGTAAAAATGTAATTTTCTACCTCAAAAACTTAAATCGTATTTCTAACAGATCTCGAATGACAACTGATTTTACATTGCATATTACATTTAATCAAGAGAGAATTATAACCTTAAGAAATTTTATATTAAGAAAAGCTCTCTCAACCTAAATTATACAATCTAAGACACCATAAATCATGAAAAAAATGATAACAAAATTTCAGAAAACAAAAAAAAAAATCCATTAAAAGAAACATGCTTAAAAAAAGTCCAAGAAAGCATACAAATTGCCAATAATTGCGTTTTTTGCGTTTAAGGACGAGAGTGGAATGGAAGAAAGTAGCCTTTTGGAAACTATAGTTGCCTTGAGAGTTGAAAATAGTTGCTTTTATTGCCTTATTCATCTCTCTAGCGAATAGAAAATTAAACAGTAATATGTTTTCGCATATATTTTTTTAAAGGAAAGCTCTCACCACCTCAGGACAAGATACCTTTAGATTAAGGTCAACAGCAACATCACCGACTTAATTGGAGACTCACCTTTTTCGGGTGTTTAAGTGGGGCAAAACACCATTAAAAGCCCTTTTTTAAAAATTTACCGAAATGAGCCCGGCATTTTATTATTTACCAGAATGGCCCTTTTCCCCGAAAGCGCGTATACATCAGTGCGATGTCAGGGGACGTGGCAGAAAATTGCGTCCCTGAGGGCATGCTTTGCTTACGTGGACGAAAATCGCTCCCTCAAGGGCAAGTTTTGTTGCCACATAAAACGCTCCCTCAATGGCGAGTTTTGTTGCCACATAAAACGCTCCCTTGGGGACGCGTTTTGCCCGTTTCTCCCTATGTTAGGTTTTGGGTTTTTAGGGTTAGGGTTAGTATTAGGTTTAGGGTTTAGGCTTTTTAGGATTTTTAAGGTTTTGGAGAAAAAAGTAAACAAATAAGGGATTAAGGTTTAGGGTTTCTTAATTAAATTAATTATAATTTTTTCAAAATTGGATTAGGTTTCGTGTTTATGGGTTTTTAAGAAAAAATCAATTAAATTAGGGTTTAGGGTTACATGAGTAATTAAATTAAAAATTTATTAAGGAAATCTCTCCCACGTGGACGCGCTTTTGCTACAGTAAGTCCTGAAAAAATAATTTTGAGTTGACGTTTCTGAGCAAATAGTATAAAAACGCTTCAAGCAAGATGTTTTATCAGAAGAATTTCTAAAATCGCTCCCACGTGAACGTGCTTTTGCTACAATAGGTCCTGAAAAAATAATTTTGAGTTGACGATTCTGAGCAAATAGTATAAAAAACGCTTCAAGTAGGATACTTTATCAGAAGAATTTCTGAAATCGCTCTCACGTGGACGCGCTTTTGCTATAGTAGGTCCTGAAAAAATAATTTCGAGTTGACGTTTCTGAGCAAATAGTATAAAAAACGCTTCAAGTAGGATACTTTATCAGAAGAATTTCTGAAATCGCTCTCACGTGGACGCGCTTTTGCTATAGTAGGTCCTGAAAAAATAATTTCGAGTTGACGTTTCTGAGCAAATAGTATAAAAAACGCTTCAAGCAAGATGTTTTATCAGAAGAATTTCTGAAATCGCTCTCACGTAGACACGTTTTTACTACAGTAGCATGTTTGGGCTGAGGCTATAAATGAGGCAAAAAATGTTCTCGGATTGCATAAGTTACAGCAAAAACAATTTAGAGAGGCTAAGAAGGTTAGAAAGTAAGGATGAGTGAACATATTAGTGTTGTTATTTACTATGATGGTGAAGTTTGCCACACCGAGAACGGCGTTGTTTTTTATCGGAGAATACAGTGCAACTGGTTTTTAACCAGAACATATATTTTAGGGCCGTATGTAAGTTTATAAACTGCTTATAAAGAGGTTTTTAAGCAGTTTTAGGCACATCTTGTGACAGCCCTAAAATGACCCTAGTCGGAAAGCAGTTTTAGGCACATCTTATAAAGAGGATGCTTTATAAACCCCGTATGTAAGTTTGAGATTATAATTATAAGTGACAAAAAGGATTTACAATATAATCAACTTATTTATTTTCTATTAAAATAGTATATTTAACCTCATTGTTTGAAACCTGTGACAGAGTTGGGGCCAAGAAGACTTTCAGGGGGAGTGACCGTCACGATGGAGAAAAAACTAAAACTCGAGTCGAGTGGCAGCAGTTGTAGTTATTAATAAGTTCTTTGATAGTAGCGACTTATTGCCTCCAACTCTATCACAAGTTATTGACAATGAGATTAAAGATACTACTTTAATGGAAATGGAGAAAAAGAATAAGTTGATTATACTGGAAAGTCACTTTATCTTCCCTTACGATTATGATCTCAAACTTATGTATGGGGGGTCTATAAAGCATCCTTTTCCGATAACATTAAACTTGAACCTGTGACCGCATAACCATCGTCAATTGGGAGCCTCAGTTATACTTCAACCCGTGATCGTATAGCCACCGTGATCTGGGAGCCTGAGTTACAATGCGACATCTTCTAAAGTGATGGTTCTATCCCTACACAGTAGATGAAATGTGTGGGTCTTGTAGCACCACCGCATCATTGTGAACTCAAACTTATCTTATAACTATCACAATGTCTCCCTCAAACACAAACACAAATAAAATTTTCCCTCCCAAAATTTCAACATTCAACCAAAAACATAATTTAAAAAATATTTTTTTAAAGGACGGTGGGCGAGAGAGCTAATGGAGTAAGGAGGAGCAAAACCTCCCCTTATATAGACAACCGGGGGGAAAATTAAAAAAAATGTTGGAGCCCATGACCGTCCGGCATTCCCAAGATGGGATATTTGAAAATTATCTCGGGACTCCCATGTTCTGAAATTTTTTCACGGGATTCTCTGTTATGGTTAGGGTTGAAAATGTCTCCTGTAGAAGGCGTTTTCAACTGAGGTGGTAGTAGAAACATTGAAGCACGCCATAAATAAGGCTTTTTCTTCCCTCGCATTTTCAACCCCTTTGAATCCTAACCCTAAACTCAAAATTCTCGGGCCCGAAAATCATGAATAAAATTCAGACATCACATCCCAAATTTTTTTGAAAAACGTTTCTAACAAGAAGCGATTTTTAAAAATTATTTAGTTTTTTTAGGAAAATGCTTCTAACGAGAAGCATTTTTTAGATTTGTCATGTTCAATCTTTCCAACATTTTAAAGGTTTTTTTTCAGAATATTTTGAAATTATGTTTGACATCAAGGATAGTATTTCCTATAAAATAAATACATTATATATAGAAGTTCCATACTAAAATTTTAAGCAAATTATTTTCATAATAAAATTTGCATATAAAGAGAAAAGAAGGTAATTTTCTTCCATTTTTGTTCATCTTCCCTGCCAAATATTAAGGAAAGAAAAATTATATTTTGTAACTTTCTATTTTTCACCCTTCTAACAATTCAAAAAGTATCAAACTTTTTAAAGTTTAATAATGAAAAAGTAATTTTTATCACATATAAATGATTAAATATCTAATTTAACCTAAATTCTATTTTTAAATAGTTAAATATTTAAGGTAAACTATTAAAATAGTCACTTTTATTTGAAATGTTATATTTTATTTGTCTCAAGTTGCATTTTAGTCAATTTTATTTGAAATGTTATGTTTTAGTCACTTGCGTTATTGTGTTGTAACATTTTAGTCACTGAGCCGTTAATTATCGTTAACGGTATAATGGTAAGCTGACACGTCACGTTAAATCATCATTTCAAACAAAAATTTTAGGTTAAATTATATAATTGGTCCCTATATTTTTTTTATTTTGAGCAATTTAATTTTTTTCTTTTATGTTCTTTTTTCCCTCTTTTTTTTTCCATTATCTTCTGCTTCTGGAGGAAGTCGACACCGGTAAGATGAATGGAGGACGTTGACATCAACACCAAAATCGAAGAGGAAGCCATCGTGGAGGGAGAGAGAGAGAACAACAGGAGGAGGGAGAGGAGGAGGAGCTATCGTTGCTAAGATATATAGTAGGCCGAGAGCTCAAGGAAATTATAATCTGCCCAAGCACTATAATAACAACAAGGTCCTCAAAGCTCTTTGTGCCAAGGCAGGTTGGGTTGTTGAAGATGATGGCACCACTTATCGAAATGTACCTAATTTACCCTTCTCTTCTTCTTTTCACTACTCACAAAATGGTCGATCTGTTCAAACAAGATGTAACTCTTTCCCTTCTATGCTCATTTTGTTTTGGTTGTAATTTAGTTGGATCTAATTCCCATAGTAATTCTAAATTGGATATGCTTTCTAGGTTTTTTTTTTTACTTGATCTGCTTCATTTCAATTTGATTTGACTTATGTTTGCTTGCTTGGAATATTGGAAAAATCAATAGAAAGTCATGCATGAAAACAATAGTTCTTACTTAAAGACGATAACTGTTGGAACTGAAACTTTATTAACTGGACCGTGAACAAGTTTTCTTGATCAACTGCTATTTTTCCTGTATAATCCTCTTGAGCGTTGATTTGTTGATTACTTTTTGTTTTTAATTGGTTTTGTTATCCTGGGATGTAAGCCACCTCCGATTGATATAGCAAGCAATTAAGCTAAAATTACCCCATATTCTTCCCAAAATCCTAATCTGCTGCATTTTCAAGTCCAATTCCTTCATGTCAAGTTAGTCCTTCCTCCTCTTCCTTCCCCAGTCCCACTAGGGCTGATGCAAATAATCTGTCCAGTCTCCTTCCGTTCCTTCGAAGCACCATTCCTTCATCTCTTCCTGCTCTCGAAATCTCTATTAGTTCCCTTGTGACACCACCGCTTTCTTCTCTAATCTCTAAAAATTTTAGTTAAGAAGTAGGAGAGAATGGAAAATAAAGAAAAAGAAAAATGAAGTTAAAAAAAGATAAAATAAAAAATTAAAATACTCAAAAGGAAAAAAAAGGATTAATTATCTAATTTAACTTAAAATTTTTATTTTAAATGATGATTTAATGAACTATGTTAGCTTATTAATAATTTAATCACTAAAATATTATATCATTATAATATAAATGATTAAAACGTAACATTTTAAATATAAATAATTAAAATATAATTTAACACAACAAAAATAGCTATTTTGATAGTTTACCAAATTTCTATTATTCTAAAAGCAGCTGTCATAAGAGACCAAAATAAAAATCTGCTTCACAAAAATTGACCCTCTTCGCTCCTCACAATAAACAAATCAAAAACAGAAGAAAAAACTCAAAGAAACATTTTCATTCCACCAATGGCTTCTTTACAGGGATCGTTTCCTGCAATTTCG
This sequence comes from Gossypium hirsutum, assembly GCF_007990345.1. NCBI lineage: Eukaryota > Viridiplantae > Streptophyta > Magnoliopsida > Malvales > Malvaceae > Gossypium > Gossypium hirsutum. The sequence goes on along the minus strand of NC_053445.1, from coordinate 42,387,168 downwards.
GCTGTGCGTTCGAGCTTCTCTTCGTCTTCTTTGGTGGGAGTTTCTTTCGTTAGACTGCCGGACTGTAACCGGAGGAGCTCCGGCGACCGGATAAGCTGTCGTAGAACGTCCTGTAGAGCAATGGTTCAGCAAGCAGTGCAGGGAGGAGCTCCGGCTACTTATGCTAAAGATATGGAACGACTTTCTGCTAAGGAATCTCTTCTGCTTGCTGTGAGTTTATCCTTACTAACATTTTCTTGTCTCTAGTTTTAATTGTTAATAAGTTTTGTAGTTATACAAATTGCCCAAAGAAGAAGTGGTTCATTCGAGAATTTTGAGTTGGTTTTCAGTTAAGGCCAAATCTTGATTCCTAGAAAAAGAAAATACAAGTAATTGGCTAATTGCCTCAATTACAAGTCAAAGCAGTCAGCTTAGGTGCTTAGGTTCTGTATACAAATTGCCTCTTTTTTTTTTATCTTTTCTATTTTTTCAGGACCTATAAAAAGGTAAATTTAGAGTGAGATAAAATTTCAGGTATCAATCATTAATTCTGAGGGTTCTATCTAATATATTCATGTATTTTTTTTTATGCATCTTAAAGTTTGGCCCTTCATCTTAACTTTGTTAAATACTATTTCAGTTTAAGGATGCTGGGGGTTTCGAGGCATTAGTCACGGGAAAGACAACAGATATGCAACGAATTGATGTGAATGAGAGGATAACTGGCCTTGAGAGGCTCAATCCAACAACAAGGCCGACAACGTAGGTGCTTTGTCAAAAAACGAAATTTGCATGTTCATCTTTTCCATAAGACTTTTATTTGTTTATATAGCTTTCCAGGTCTCCCTTTCTGGAGGGTCTATGGAACTTTGAGTGGTTTGGATCTGGAAGCCCAGGACTTTTTGCTGCTAGAGTCGTATTTGAGTGAGTATCTTCTGAAAGCTGATGATCTCCTTTCTTTCTGATGACTGCCAGCTGATCTTCTTGGTGTTTCGTTGTACTTTGCAGGAGATTTCCTTCGACCTTGGCAAGAATGTCAAAAATGAATTTGCTTCTTAAGGATGGATATGCAAAGGTTGCAGCACATTTAAAATTGCTTAACTCGGTAAATATTTCCCCACCAACTTTGTATGCTCTCCTACACAAATAAATGTCACTTGTCATAAAGCATCAAGATGGTCTTTTATATGAACTGCTCACCTTGAACTTTATAGTGATCTTCAGCTGTCATCTTCCTTTATTTAATCATGCATAGCACCTGTGTTACTTGGACTCTTCATTTTTCTTAAGGTACCTATGCTTGACACTTCTATCCGACACATATTTGGACATGAGATGATCCTCCAAATTTTCGGAAAATCTTATAACCGAAGAGTGTGTCCATGTTGGATACGTAACTGTATTCAATACTTACCCTTGTGTCTAGTTACATAGCACAACATATTATTACTGCTTTATGCATGGGTCAGATGTGAATTAAATCAAATTGATTTAAATCTATTCTAGTAAAAAAATGTTTAGCAAACCACATCACTATGTGGTCTCAGTTACTATTTTTTCTGTGCAACATCTACCATGTGCTTCTTGTTCTTGATATATCTTAGTATTAAGCTAAACAAGAATAATTAATGTATTTTTCTCGACTGTTATGGAAGTTGGTAAAGATTATGTTTTGCCCCTAATCTTAACTGGATGGATGTACATCTTAAACCTTCACTGATGTCATTATTTGGGGAATAAGATTAAGTAATTTGAGACCAGACTAATTTCCTCCCATTTAAAAGTACTTGTATTAACAAATTTTGCTTGATCTTGCTCACTGTCAAAAGCTGTTGTCACTCAACTTCATTACTTATGGTTGAAATGTTTCTGTTTAGAAAGGTGGGGTGGCCTTTTATTTATGTGAATTAGGTAACATTATGTGAATATTGAAATGATGCTGTGTACAAGAGATTGCACATTAAGTTTCTCTTTTATTTCTGTTACCATCAAAGTTAAATAACTGGTGATAATTTTAGAATCATTGCCTCTGTTTCTTTTATACTGTGATCAACTCAATCTTGGTGGACGGTAAGGTTGCTCCATTCGTATTTGTAGATAATGTTCCAAAGAGTGGAAAAAGCAGGGTATAAGCTTGGACCATCCATGTACGTACTGCAAGCCTTTGCACTGACTTCCCAGTGGAACTATTCCTTCTGCTAGTTTCTCATATGTATTGTCACTGGCTTGTATTACCTGCAACTTTGCAATTCTCAAATTGTGTGGAACAAGTGTTTTTACTCGTTTACCATTTGAGTTTTCTGTTTTTAAACTTGCTGTATGAATTTGGACTGAAATTATGCTTTGATTAAACAACTTTCTTCTACATAGAGTTAATTAAACAGCCACTTTTTCATTGTATTTTATTTGAGTGCCAGGAAGTGCGCTCATCATTACAAAAATTTGAACTGATCTAGGGTTATCTCTGGTGCAATGCAGATAGAAAGCAAATTTATTCTTTCCGCCAAGGTGTCTGTGGAGGGACCATTAAGGATGAAAGAAGAATATGTTGAGGGGATATTTGAATCACCAACTATTGTTGAAGAAACAATACCAGAGCAGTTGAAAGGTGCATATAGTCAGGCTCTTACTACTGCCCAGCAACTTCCAGTTCCTATTAGGGATGCAGTGGCCAATGGACTACGAGTTCCTCTGAGTAAGCATTCAATTTTTCCAATTTTCTCCTAAGATGATATGGCTGATAGGAATTCACTGTTAATGTACATTATCGCACAAGACCATGCTGAAATGAACACTAAAACATAGTTCAAATCTAATCTAGGGTTACATTATGAGAAACAGTATGCTCGAGTATGTTCTTCTGAACAAATATCGAAGCCCATAGCTGATCTTCATGGATGCTAGACATTAGTGCCCCTTTTTCCACCTATAGACGTGCTCTGATGTATCTGAAAAGTTCTGAAATATCCCTTCTGTTTTTCCATTTCTTATGCTTAAAGCTTGGTCATTAGCCTTTGAAGGTGCTTACTAGAGTTATAATAGTTAGATCATTTTTTTATGGCAAAGAAAGCTGTTTGATCATTTGGATATCTTTATAGAGGTTGCTATATGAAATAATAAATTTTCTTTTGAGATCGAAGAACACGGGAATTTAAAATACTGAACTGCATCTCAGTATTAACAATACACTTCTAGCAAAGGTTATTGAAGGAGATGGTTTTGGCTCTGTTTCTGCGGCAGCATAAGAAGGCCAGATAATGCTGATAATCAAAAAGAAATACAAACTTGTATGGTTTTATTGTGGATTATCAAAAGAAATAATGAATTTACTTGGTTAATTCATACCATGTAAGGAAAACATTACCAGCTAATTGTGATGGTTACCGTCTCCCTTCTCTCTTCTTCTTCTTCTTCTTCTTCTTCTTCTTCTTTTTTCTTTTTTTTTTTTTTCTGAATTCCCTTAGATGTGAGACAGTTACCATCCCTCTTTTTGGAACCCTTTGGATGTTGCCGAGTCAAGAAGTTGAACTTTTGGTTGGTTGGTGTAGGTAGGAAGAGGGGTCATTGTCTCAGGCAAGTGCATTCATTGTTTAAGTGGAATAAGTTCTTGTAGCCCAACATTTGTTTGGGAAAACTGAAAGGTGGGCAGCCACAACAAAGTTAGAGATTATGAACGTATTGTTTTTCTGGATCTCAATATCTAGCTTGTTTCTATTCTGTTTTCTTTTCACTTTGGCAACATGTTTCTTCCAGGTGTCTGTTGTAAAAGTAATGCCATACAAATATAATGAGGTGATTGTTTGAATGTTTCTTTCCTTGAGGGACGCTAGTTTCCAAATTTTGCTATTTACAAAGTCAAATTAAGGATGTGGTGAACTTATCCATCCCCTCCTGGTAGCACAATCTCCTGCTTCAATGTATAATTAGAATAGGTGACCTTACTTCAAATATATAAAATAGTTACTTATGGGCAAAGAGTAGTGCCAATGCATTTGGAATGAAATCATAGCCCGAAATGATGGCAGAGAATCAGTTCCATAAACGGATGCTGTTCCAATTCTGTCATCACTCAATGACTTTGGCAGCAATTTTAACAGCTGTGATGTACTGGATGATTAATGTGTCAAGGGTAAAATTTTACATGGTTATGGGTAAATTATATAGCTTTTCTGTTTGATATTCAACCATTTCATGAATCTGAGCAGAAGTTTCTTTGTGTTTCCAGGTGGGACATTCCAGAGACTGTTCATGATATCTTATCTGGATGAAGAGATCCTTGTAAGTTTATGTACTTTTTCCTCTGTTTCTTTTGATTTTATGATTATCTTTACACTTTTTGGCCTTCAGATCATTTTCTATATACTTCATTGTTAAAGTTGGCAATAACATATGAAATAATGAGTTAACCACATGGACGTAATTAGCAATTGATGCAAAAACCAAAGGTTTGAAATGGTCATTTAATGCCTTGAGAAAAAGGGAATTATACCATTGATATCTTTTATTTTGAGGAGCTAATGAATCAAGTAGAGTTCAGCTATTTGAAAAGAAAATGGGTTCTTATCGCAACCCTAGTGTATCATATCCCAACTATATATTAGCTATATGTGATTAATCATCTGTATTTTGATATGTTTTTGGTTGCCACATGTTATTATGACTTTTTTCTTGATGATCTTCATTCACCTTCGAACTGATCCTGTGCTCCTTCTGTCAAGTTCATATGAGCTGTATTATTCCACTTGATATTACATGTAGGCATTATTCTTTTTAATGCCTTAGCAAAAGGACTTTTGTTAGACATTGTGATAGGTATGCTGATAATATTACAATGCCATAACTTGCCATCAGCTTGCTAAACTTTCCCATTCTTGTCACGGGAGCTTAAGATGGTAGATTGAGAATGCCATGGTAGATTGAGAATGCTAACTTTGCTGAAACAACCTTCAAATTTTCAGTTCAGTTTTGTGGGGTAGATGCCTTTGTTACTTGGACTATAATGTATAGGATACAAATACGTGGTTGACACAGATATGTTCAATTATGTTCCAAGTTTTCCCATACTCTTTAGGGTCCATTCCCCTACCAATGTTTGAATGTGCTGGGCTTGAGTTGTGAACATGTTTAATTCAAGAAAAATGAAGATAACATACAAAGAGTCTGCTGTATATTTACAGCACTGACAATGATGCCTCTGCTGTTAATATCTATAGTATGTGATAAATTTGACAACGTGTCAGAATCATCTTTTAGGGCACAGGCAGCACTCTCTATAAAAGCCACCCTCAGCCACCTCTCTGTAACATCTAAAATTTTGACTGACAAATAAGGATGTTATGGAGAGGGTTGAAAATATGATATATTTATATAAATTTTGGCTGATTAATAATTTAATTTTGATAAATATGCGAATTTGTATTTATATGTTCGTCAATTTTTCAATAGGCATAGCAAAAGCAATGATCGTTGTTGTTTCTCATGATGCCAGATAATAAGGGACACTGCGGGAATACCTGAAGTTCTTACTAGGTTGGAGGCATCTTCATCTGGCATGGCGGAAACTAATCCCGAATATGAGAGCTAAGGAGTTCGAGGATTGTGTTTGTTTGTTTTCCCCCTCCAAATAATTTTGTTCAAAAAGATTCCATGATCATAAATGTAAATTATAGTAAAATAGTGTATCAAATTCTTGAATGATGTTTACGTTGTGTTTGATAATGTTGTAATTGAGCCCTTCCATGGGTCTGGGCGGGGTCTTTGTTGGATCTACAAGTTGAGGTCAATTTTTTAGGGTTTTTTTACATAATGATCAAATCTTTTAAAATGGTTAAATAAGACATTTCTTAAGGTGCTTAAATAAAAGCTTAGAAAAGTACCAATGTAGCAATGTTATATACAAAATAAATCAGTAACACATGAATTTTGATTTAATGTGCAATGTTAGAGTAAAATAAATTTACATAGAGTATGCATATTATGAGATTTAAACCAAAATAAAATTTAACCTAAAAACTCATACTTAAATGAGATTGAGATTTTAAAGTTGCCCAAAGTTTAATCTAATAAATTTATCATATACAGTTTGATCAATTAGGTAAATTTTTTTTGTCATAATTAGGGTATTTATTGTCGAAAGTAATAACTAATTCACTTGTTGTGAGTGCTTTTCAAATAGGTAAACGATTAGCTATGAAATGTGATCTATTTCCATGAGCGAGAATAGAAATCTTAGACCACATAGTTAAGGGATGAGGTGAACAACCACCACATCACCCCTTATGGTTAATCAGTAAATGCGGGTTAAGCAAGTTGGTTTAAATAAATTTAGTCAATTGATTGTAGTACACAGACTACATGAATAGCTATCATCTTGCACTATTATTTCATTCTTAACCTCTTCCCTCGTAACTTCATCTTTTATTTTCTATTGACTTTACCGAAAGTCTTAAGAATTTCCTCATCCTTTTTGCGTTCAATGAAACTTTTTTGGGAAGGAGGTTCTATCACAAATGACTCCGGTTCTTCGTTTTTTAGGATCCACCTGATTAAGGAACAAGTAAAAAAATAACAGAATAAATTGAGAAATTGAACACACAAATTTAACGTGGAAAAACCCCTCCAAAGAGGATAAAAAATCACGGGCAAAGATAATTTTACTATAATGGCAAAAGAACGAAGAGTACAAAAGATGGAGATAAAAACTAAACCCCAAAAACAAAGAACCCTCAAAACGTAAACACAAAGTTCTCTAAATATGTTATGAGTTCTAATCTCTAATGTATTTTTTTTCTAATGTTGTAAAAGAACCTATTTATAAGCTAAATTAGTAGGTCAAATAAACTATGCTAATAAATGTTAAATATATTATGCTAAAAATATTAAATCTTCTAAAAAGAAAATATATTTTGTTTAATTTGACTTGCAAGCAATCTCTTAGGATTTGAACCATACAACTCTAACAATCTCCATATTGACACGAATTTTTATAACACCATCTTTGCCAAAGCCCACAACGGGCCTATCTTGAACTATGCAGGAAATTAACTAAATCGAATCTGTGCTTAGAAGCTAGAAAACTTCTAGCCTTCGACTTGTGCACTGCCAAATCAAAACTAACTCTGCTCTGATTTTCACGAACACAATGCCCTAACTTTTCAAAATCTGCATCCAAAGAGCTCCACGAGATACTTTAATGTCGCTCGACTTGATGTTGATTCTGCATCCTTTCAAGTCTAAAATACTCAAGGAGATGAGATTCTTTCGTAAATCAAGTACATACCTAACATCTGAGAGTGTCCTAATCGTCCCATCGTGTATCCTAATTTTAACAGTACTAATACCAATTACCTTACTAGATGAATCATTTTCCATACGCACAACTCCACCTTCAACCAAACTGTATGTGGAGAACCATTCTCTATTGGAACACATGTGGAAAGAACATCCCGAATCTAGGATCCACTCAGACATGAGCTTGGAGTTATCGCTCGTTGAGACTAACAAGAAATCATCACCGCTTTCATCAGCCAAATTAGCACCAGCTACATCTTCCGTGTTACTCTCAGCAGCTCTTTTATTTTGCAGTTTATAACAATCTGGTTTGACGTGACCTAACTTTTTACAATAACGACACCTTTTGTCTCGTTTCTTTGATGTTACCAAAATGGAAGCTTGCCTATCTGCCTTGCATCCAAATCAAACATATTGTCGAGTTTGTATCTACTCAACAAATGATCCTTCACATCTTCGAACAAGAGTTTGTCTCTGCCATAAATCAGGGTCCCCCTGAAAGACTTGTATGAAGGGGGAAAATAGCACAATAATAGCATAGTCTGATCTTTATCATTAATATGAGCCTCAACATTCTTTAAATCATTTAAAAGAGTAATGATTTGACTGATGCGATCTCTAAGAAGCTCACATTAGTTCATGCGAAACGTAAATAAACGTTGTTTCAACACTAAACGGTTAGCCAGAGACTTAGTCGCATAAAGAGTTTCTAACCTTTATCACAAGGCAAATGAGGTCTTCTACATCAATACCTCCTGCAATACCGTATTCACAAGGCACAACTAGATTGCAGACAATGCCTTTTCATCAAGTTTTTCCCATTCTATTTGATTTAGATTCTCAGGCTTTTTCCCGGTAAAAACCTTTTTTTGTCCAGTTTGAACTAGAATTGCCATCATCCGAACTTGCCACAGATTGAAATTTATCTCACCATCGAACTTCTCAATTTCAAACCTTGTAACTGCCATCTCTAAACAGGATGATCTATGAAAATTTAACTAGCTCTGATACATTATGGTCCCAAAACGGAGGTTTGTATCTCAAATTATGACCAAAATACTATTAAAAGTTCAAACCGCAAAAACTTGTCAAAAATAAACTTTAAACTCCATTTTCTCCAATTATTTCCTAAATAAAATATAAATATAAATATAAATAATATAATTCAATGCGAGAAATATCACAAATAAATATAAAGTTATGCACTTATCACTTCTCCTTATCTTTTTCCGTTTCAATATCCTTACCTTTTCTCCTCTAACTATTCCTATAAGCCATTATATCTAAATTCTAAATTTTAAACTCCGATTTGTCTAGACGAATTGTTACTAACTTTACTTAAAACACAAAATAGAAAGGACAAAAAAAAAAGAAACTTACCAAATGAAACCAAAAAGCAAAGACTCCCACAATGCAAAAAACTTAAGCAACACAACTTCTAAAGAACTCTCCTAAAAAAATCCTTAGGCTCTCAATATAGTGGCCTAAAGACTTACAAAATTTTTGAAAAGCCCAATTTATATAGAACACATGTGTGCCCAACATGATTTAAAAAATGACATTTTTTTAGAACAAACCAAATGCAAATGTGTCCCTGCAAATATGATTCGATGGTCCATATGTCCTATTAACAATAGACATGTAAGTATTTCATTAACTAACGAATATTCAAATGACACACCTTGCCGCTTAAATCAAGGTCCTCACCATTACATGATGTGTGTGCAACACACAACTCCTTCCCACCACATGTATTGCTCATGCACAAGTTGCCAAAGCTTTAAAAAAGCATAAATTCAAAATGTCATTACCTCACCTTGAGGAAGGTCACTTTATAACATTTTCTTTAATTGAGGGGATTGTTATACATACCTCACCAATGCGAGCTTTGCTAACCATACCTCGCAAACCACAACCTTACCTATGGGTGATACCTTACTAGGTTTGATCCTTGCCAACAGATGCATGGTCGACACATAAAACACCTCTAGTTTACCTTCCTAAATATAGTTATTGAACTTCCTCAAAGCATGAAGCACGCATAGAACTTCATTAAGCCTACACCGAGCCAATTGTAACCAGATCACCAAATCCATCAACCCCATCACCTCGCTAGAAATCTATCATGTTCCCTAAAGAGTTAACCATGATAAGATTAGCATAGACACGTGTTGAGGCTTGAGGGTAAGAAGGCAACCAATCTCGTTTATAAAATACCTTTCCTTGCCTTTAAGAATCCTTCTCTTGAACTTATTATTATTATTATTATTATTATTATTATTATTATTATTATGTCTTACCCTATTCAACTTTTGTCTCAAGTGACTCTTAACACACCTCTACCATGCGAACCGTCATCTTTCTCCTCCTTCCCTATTCTACCTTCAACAATTTTATATAAATAAGAAATCATACTTCTTCTACCTTTAAGTTAGTCATTAACATGCCAATGATGAGTCCTAAGTTTAATAGTAAGGTTGAGGTTTAGAAAATTTTAAGATTCCAAATTTAAGTCTATATTGTATAAATCATATGTGAATTCTCAGTCTATATTGTATTTTGGTTTAAATTTTATGTGTGTGCTTTGTCTAGGTATGAATATATCTCAATTTTAGTCTCATAGTGCTTTACAATGGTTAAATATAGTTATTTAGAAGTATTTTTTTGGCATAATGCCAAATTTAGCCCTTAACGTTTACTTTTTTTTGTCAATTTGGCCCCCCCTTTTTTTTGCCACAACCTTTCAGAAAGAGTAAAATTTGACCATCAATCTTTTGAAAAAGAGCCGAATTGATTTTTTAATAGAAATACTAAAAAAAATGCCAAATTATTAATTTGTTGACATGGTATATAAGACAAATAATGTCATATCAACTTGAAATGCACATGGACTATCATGTGGGATACCGTGTCAATATCATTAAAAAGAAAATTTGTCAATATTTCTATTAAAGAAAAACAATTTGACTCTTTCTAAAGGTTAAAAGTCAAATTTAACTAACTAAATAAATAAAAGCCAAATTGATAGAAAGGATAAATATTAAAAGTTAAATTTATCATTATACCTTTTTTGTGACTGTAATTATGATCTACTTGTAATTTCTTAAAAAAATCATTAACATCTTAATTATACTTTAATAAGCTATTAATCTTTAACTTATAAAAAAAACTCATAAATTTAATTTTATAATTAAATGATAATATAAATTAATCTATAGTCGAAAATAAAGTTTATGGACAAATCAAAATATAATTTTGTTTTTATGTTAAAAAATACATATGATTATTTAAATAAAAAGGTGAGCATTGATATATTAATAGTGCATTTTTTTATTTTACAAATAATTTTAAAAATTAACATGTATCTCTTTTTAAAAAAAAAATTTACTAGCACTTATCAACCCCTAGCCCTACTTGAAGAATCTAAAAACTCCGGTGATAATGTACTAAATATTTTTAATGAATTATTATTATAAAATAAAAATAATCTAGATAGAAATTAATAAAATCAATCCGTTGTAAATGAAAATGTTTGGAAGTGGATTGGACTGCGAATTGCGTGGGAAATGGACAGAATATGTTATCTAATCTACAACTTTGTGGCAAATGGCAAACTGGGATTTTCCTTTTCTAATAACATCCAAAACAAGTGGCTTAAAAACAATTAGATTATGAACCATTACAATCTTTTTATATGGAAATTAAATAAAATTTTAGTTGAAATGAATCTCAAAATTATAGTGTTTTATATTCATATCTCATTATGGTTTTATTTTTATAAAAAAAGTATGATTTTTTTTAATAACTTTAAATTGAATTGATAACACCAATTCAATCAGAGTTTTAAGTATAGTATATACAGTGGCGGAGGTAGAAAACTTTTTTTAGGGGCAGAATTAAAATGATTATTTTTATAATGGTAAAAATATAATTTCACCATTCTAATGGTTTATATCTTTATAATTTTTATTATTTTTGAGAGGCAAAAGTGTAGTTTTACTATTACTAATTTAAAATTTTATAAATTATAAAGAGCCTAAATGAGGAATTTTCCAGTTTAGGAGGGACTGGGGCCAGTGCCAGCCCACATTGGCTCCACCACTGAGTATATATATTTCAATGATCAGTTTGTTGTATTTTGTATTCAGAATTTTTCTATAACTTATTCTTGGTCCAAATTGATTTTAAGATGAAAAATTCGAATTAAAGTAATATCTATTTATTTTATCCTTTTAATTGCTAAATATTGGAATTGTTACTTGTTTGAAAATGGATGAAATGTGAATTTTGTTATTAAAACAAGAAATTAGGGTTGGTGGTGTAATTAAGATGAGTGGAAGCAGGTGGTTGATCCTGCTATGTTTTTATTAGATAAATGAGTAGGTTTCTATGAACGGATATAAATCAATATAGTTTACCAAAATGGTTGATTTAAATATAATGCTAACCTTTGCCTTCCATGTTGGGTCATTTTTAATAAATTATTTGGTGCAGTATTTAAAGTTTAAAAAATTTCACCATATCTATATGATTTTTTTAAATAATAATTATTCATAAAGTAATATAAATACAAGTAATTTTATTTCATTCCGTGTTCAATTATTTATAACATCAACTCAATTAAATACTTGAATAATATATATATTATTAATTTTAGAATAATTTTATGATGAATTTTGATAAATTATGAGACTTTCTTGGGAATGGAGGAATGCCAAATTTAATTATCACATCCATAAAATTTCTAAAATTCATGCTTTCAAGAATGCGAGTTAATTTTTGAGCTTTTAATTAATTTTTATATATTTAAAAACCTACAAAATCACAATTTATTTGATGAATTGTATAGAATTTATTAGAGTAATTCAACACTTTTCAAGGAAACCCGAACTCATAAAGCCCACGAAATTAACTCATAAAGTTAAAGTCAAACTTGGTCGATGGATAAAGTTAAATCAAGTCAACTCATACAGTCAGACCAAGCTAACCATATAGAACCTGGGATCATATTGATTTGAATTGGGTTAAAATGGTCCAAATTAGGTCAAATCAAGTTAAAGATGATGGATCTTGTTTGAACCAGGTTAAGGTGGATTGAATTGGTTTGACTCGGGTTAAGATGGACCGAATCATGTCAAACCGTAGTCAAAATAGATTGAACCGAAGTAAATCGGGTCAAAGTTGTTGAATCCGTTGAAATCAGTAGTTAACGTTGATATAGGATTGTGTGTTGATGTGTGTAGGCAGCGTGTAGGACCTCATTTTGAGAAAATAACCATTACACGTCATTTTTGCGTTTTGAGAATTTTTAAAATTTTAATACATCTCTCTAATTTTAATTTATATATATATTCATTTGGAATAGATTTTTATACATTTTTTATTTTTAGATTTTTTAGAATTAAGATCAAATGGGTTGGATGTGTAAATGTTGAGGGTTAAATTTATTGAATTCTTTTAGAATCAGAGTCAAATTAATAGAATATGTAAATATTAAAGGCTAAAACTGCTATTATGCTAATCAAAAGTAAGATAAATTGATAAAAAAAACTGATCGGTATACTAATTGTATTTATTTGCTCACTTTCGACATTTATAGAAACTAAATTGCTCTATTTTTTTAAACGGACCAATTTAATAAATATCAAAATTGAAAGAGACTATTTTAACTGCTTTTTTTCAAATTGTTGAGAAAGGAAAAATAATTGCTTATGCTATGATTTTAAATTATAAACTCTAGATTCGTTGCTTATCACCTTTAATCATTTCATGTTTTTAGTGAGGTTTAATACATCATTTGATACTTAATTTTGACACCTTTTTAATATGGTAATAATTGTAATTTTTTTAGTCCAATATGATATTTAAATTTAGTAAATATTATATATTTTGGTACTCAAAAGTAACACTATTAACTTGGATGTATCTATAATTAGTTTTCTTTATAATGAAGTTTCATTCGCCAAAAGAAAAATTAAATATAAAAATAAACAAATTCACAATTAACACTAAATTATTAATATTCATAAAATCATAAAAATCAAACCTAAAACATTAACAATTAACTCTTATAAAATTAATCTTAAAATTTAAATAAGACAATAAAAAATTAGTAATATTATCTTTAAATATCAAAATACATCATTTTTATTAAATATAAGTAGCAATTTAAAAAACTGTGGAGTTCAACTAGTAAATGATTTATTAAGCATTTTAGTAATTATCTTTCCTTGAAGCTATCATCAAATGCCCCCATTTCTAATAATTAGGGAGCAGGGACGAATTGCATTTTATCTATTCATAGTTTTCCTATAATATATATATATATAATTGCGAACTTAAATGTTTTTTCTTTTCAAATTTTTTAATGTGTTTCCATTATAAAAAGAAAAACAAAATTGTATTAGTTTTGTTATTAAGTAGTAAATTATAATTATTCATATAATAATATTTCATATATAAAAATTTAACGATAATGATTTTTATAATATAGTCTATATTACTAATATATTATCTGAAAATGATTATCATCCGTTTATTGATTGTTAAAGAAAATAAAAATAAAAATTGAATAGTGAAGATATATTATTATTTTTTATAATTTTTGCAAAAGTTTTAATAATTATTAGGATTTTTTATTAGCACTATAATTTATATTGCTTTGTATTAATTACATGAACTATAATTATATTGTATATATTAAAATGCTTTAATTTTATTAAAATATTTAAATTATTAAATAAATTAATATATTTTAATTATATTCAATGGAATAAAAAATATTATGTTACACTAATTACAATATTAATGTGAGGAGACTTTGAAGGATAAAATGATGTATTAAATTGAACACTTGCAAAGCAAGACATTTATCAATTAATAGAAAAAAAAAACATACAACAGGTTTGGTTTTGCACGTTTTTTATTCCCAAAGTAACGGGTTAAGACAAAATGCGATTGCACATTCCATATGAACAGAAGCAAACTATCTCTTTAATTAATTAAATTAAAATGAAGAGAAGACTGGTTGTGTTACATCCAAAATTGGCATAAAGAAAAATATATATAAGAAGAAATTTCATCGCAAAAATAAGAAATTATCTCAGAAAATAAGTTTAATCTCTTGTATTTACACAAATATAATAAACTTAGAGAGACAGAAAGTAATAATAATAATAATAATTAGGTGAAAACTCTATCTTAAATAATAATAATAATAATAATAATAATAATAATAATCTTCATTAATGATCCAGACATTCATTTGTGTTAACTAGCCAGTAAAAAATAAAATAGTATTGTTGGCTTAGACAATCCCTTCCCCTTCCCTTGGCACACACAAAGTAAAGAATCAATCTATGCAAGTTGAGGTTCATGAAATCCATGCATGAGATGACAAGGGTCCAAAGGAAATTCAGGTACTCTTGAATAAATCCATCCAAATCTCCAAAACCAGTCAAGAAACCACCTGAATTCTCCCCAGTATTACCCCACATACCTTCATCTTCTTCCTTCACCCTTTCTATTGTTTCCAAGCCTGCAAGCAACCCAGTTCTCAGCTCCATTTTCTGATCTTTGGAACCCTTTTCTTGAGGAAGTTTCCCAGTGAGTGTCTGCACCAGTTGTCTGAAGCTTGCCACATCGGTCTTAATGATCTGTGGGGCAAATAAGTGAATTATGCGTATCTTGGGCTTTGCCTTTGATATTATTTGTGAATCCTTGTGAACGGATAGTGGTGTTGAAGGAGGCATTCTGGTTCGTTTCTTCATCATCAAATTCTCCTTGTTTGAAAGAATAGATGGGGGACACAGTTGGTGTATTTGTTTAGACTTTAGAGGGGGAGAGATTCAACAAGGTAATGAAGAAAACCTTGAATGGTCCCCCGCCAAAACTGGATTAGCTTATTTAGAATTATTATAAAGATTAATAAAATATTTATAAAGACTCATTAAATGTTATTTAAAAAATCGTATTTATATTTTATAGAATATTTTTTAAATCAATTAAGATTTTCTTATTATTTGGTTTGTATGTATCGATCGAGATATGCAGTTTTATTATGTAAAGGAAATGCTAATGATGTTTTAGTTTAATGCACCCAATACATAACAATTATCTGTAGGTTTTTAATTTAAATTTATTATGCCAGATATGTAAAATTTATTGATTTTGTTTATTACATATTTATTTAGCTGTAGGAATTATTGATTGATTTTATAATATTTGCAAGTATGTTGTTTTGAAGTCTTAGATGGTATGCACAATATTAACATTTCTCTCCAGTGTCGTATCTTCACCAAACAAGATATTCCTCTATAAACAGTCTACAGCTCTTTGAGGATATTGAGAACAAACACCAACATTAAAACAATGCTTTCGATTGTTGAGTGACTGGTACTCAACAAGAAATTTAAAGTTGATAAAAAATTAATAATAGAAAACAGTACAAATGCTCTCAAAATTAATAATTAAAAGTCAATATCAATCATTTAACAAAAAAAATTTAAATTAATAAAAAATATCAATCATTAGGTTTCCAACTGCAGCAAGTTGACCAAAAGCTTTGGCGATTTCTGATCATTTTCATTCTAATATCAAGAGATCAAAATCTTTATTCTTTAAAAATTTTGATGAAATTTATCCAAATTGATACTCATATCAACTTCAAGGAAATTAATTACTTTGTCTTTTAAGAAATATCATCATTACGATGGATGTAGATACATAAAAACATTCAAATTTTATGCATCGTATCGTAATATGTTTTATTTAATTTAGTTCCATTAAATATCCTCTTGCTATTATGAAGTGAAAGGCGAAGTCATCATCCTTATGTTATGGAGTCGATATGAAATTATAAAACTCGATAAAAAATGCATTATTCAAAATTTTGTATTAAAATTTTTTAAATTGAATTATTAATTTATATGAAAACTTAGTTAAATGGTTAAAAAATTAAATTAACTTTTTAATATTTAGGAGGAACTAAATATAGAATTATTTCATTTAACTAGCCAAGATTTTGCCTTAGTTGGCGGTGGAGCTAGATTTGTATTGGGTTGAGCTACTCATCTAAGTCCAAAAGTCCACTCAAACATCCATTTAAATTTTGGGAGGGTTTAAATAAAACTATTTGATACAAAAAATGGGATTGAGCAAAAAATTTAGACTAGTTTAAAATATGGGTTGAGCTCAGCTTTGGTAAAGTTTTAGGCCCAGGTTTACGAATTGGATCTGGACGAAATTCGTAGAAGAGACAGATGAGATCTCAAAGAGAAGAGGAACTTAACAATGTTAGAGGAAAACGTAAAGAAAGGGAATTTAGTAGAAGATGTTATAGAATTAATAAGGTTAATGAAACTACAAACCGAAGGTGTGAAATTGAAGCAATGCATAATATGATAATTGAAGATAATGAGGTTCTCGAGGAAATACCAATCGAACCTGTTGAGGGAAAGAAAAAACAGAGGATTCAACAAATAGAAGGAACGCATCAAA
Organism: Gossypium hirsutum; assembly: GCF_007990345.1. Classification (NCBI taxonomy): domain Eukaryota; kingdom Viridiplantae; phylum Streptophyta; class Magnoliopsida; order Malvales; family Malvaceae; genus Gossypium; species Gossypium hirsutum. The sequence goes on along the minus strand of NC_053445.1, from coordinate 42,370,401 downwards.
ATGCCCACTCAAGTCCTTCAATCAATAAAGATATATCGGCGGCCGCTAATAAGCAGGCCAACCGGTCACAATGAAAATTTTAAGTTGGAATGTTCGTGGCCTGGGGCAGTCACAAACAGTAAAACATCTAAAAATAGCTTGAAACAACTTCAGCCTCAAATTTTATTTCTGATTGAAACAAAAGTCAATTCAAGAAGAATGGAATCAATAAGAAAAACATGTGGCTATGCAAACGGGATTGATGTGTGTGCGGAAGGATCAAAAGGGGGACTTTCTCTTAGTTGGAAGGAAAGAGTATTTGTTAAATTGAGAAGTTATTCTAAATCTCATATTGATATAGAAGTTTTGGGAAATAGTGGAGAGTAATATTGGCGTTTTACAGGTTTTTATGGCTCGCCAATTGAATAGAAAAGGAAAGATTCATGGAGCCTCCTTAGACAACTAAAAGGCAGCAACCAGTTGCCATGGCTTGTTATGGGGGATTTTAATAAAATACTTTTCTCGTTTGAAAAAAGAGGGGGTAGGTTAAGGGAGGAAAGAAAAATGTTGGCATTTAGGGAGGCTTTGGAAGATTGTGAATTGGATGATTTAGGATTTTCAAGACAATGGTTTACATGGGAACAAGGTAGACTTCCAAGCAATAACATTCGTGAAAGACTGGATAGGGGGTGGCTAATCCACTATGGTGGGAAAGGTTCTCGAATTTCTCAGTTCAACATAAGTGTCATAGTATTTTCGACTATTGTCTCATAATTATTAACATAGTGACGCATGGAAGAGGAAGATTTGAGAATAGTAAAATCCTGTTTAGATTCAATGCTAATTGGGTGTTGGAAAACGATTTCGAAAAGGTAATCAGTCAAGGATGGGATTTGGGAGATAAGGATTTGCCAGAGAAATTAGAAGATCTGAAATTAAAATTGAAAACCTGGGATAAATCTAGTAGTAGATCCAGATGAAAGACCAGAGAGGATTTAAAATTGGGGCTTATTAATTTAAATAGAGAAGATCCAGATGATGACATCTTGGCAGAATTAACAGAAGTTAAGCTAGCACTCAACATGGAAGCCGACAAGAAAGAATTGCATTAGGAACAACGGGCAAGAGCTAATTGGTTAAGTATGGGGGATCGAAACACTATTTTCTTCCATAATTTTGTAACCCAACACAAAAAGAGAAATACAATAAAGACTTTGGAGGATGGAAGGGGTGGATGGGTGGAGGGTGACAACGTCATTAATAAACTTGCAACCAATTTTTTTCGATATCTATTCTCTTCCAATCCACTACAAAGCTGTGAAAGGCTTAGAAGCAAAGTCCAACAGTGTATTACAGAATCTCTAAATGAAGAACTCATTAGAGAATTTAAGGAAGAAGAGGTTGTGGAAGCTTTAAAAAGTATGGCACCTCTAAAAGCATCAGGAAAATATGGATGCCCAGTGTTCTTCTACCAAAAATTCTGGCATTTTATAGGAAAAGACGTTGTTAATTTTTGCCTTCAAGTACTGAATAATGGGATGAATTTTGAGGAAGTTAACAAAACCAATATTGTGCTTATCCCAAAGGTACAAACCATTACAAATTTGGGACAATTCAGACCCATAAGTCTTTGTAATGTCATATACAAATTGATCTCAAAAGTAGTGGTTAACAGATTTCGAAGCGTGCTACACTATGTATTGAAGAAACGCAAGGTGCTTTTGTCCCAGGAAGACAAATAACTAATGACATAATGATAGCTTATGAATTATTACATTCCTTCAAAAAAGAAAAGAAAAGAAAAGAAAAGAGAAGGTGCAGGATATTTTGCTTTAAAATTGGACATAAGCAAAGCCTATGATAGAGCGGAATAGAATTACCTTGAAAACGTGATGAAAATGCTAGGCTTTTGTAATATGTGGATTGATATCATAATGAGGTGCGTACGAACAGTGTCATACTCGGTAGTACTTAATGGGATTTAAGGGGCAGAATTTAAGCCAACAAGAGGAATCAGACTAGGTGATCCATTGAGCCCATACTTATTTATCATATGTGCAGAAGGCTTCTCTAAGCTCCTAAACAAAGCTAAAAGGGAAAGACAAATTGAAGGGGCTAAAATGGGTAGAGGAGAGCTAGCTATCACCCATATTTTCTTTGCTGATGACAATATTTTATTTGGGAAAGCAACAATGGAAGCCGTAATGTCAATAAAGGCAGTAATTAATGAATACGAAAGTATTTTTGGACAACTAGTGAATTTTGAGAAGTCATTGATCTACTTCAGCAAAAATGTACAAAACAACACTAAAGGGTAGATAGGGGGAGTTTTGGGGGTCCAAATTTCAAATAATCTAGAAAAATATATGGGTTTACCAACAATGGTAGGGCGGAGAAAGAAAGGTGTGTTCCTAGAACTAAAAGAAAGAATCATCCAAAAATCGAAGAATTGGAGTATCTATAATTTATCCTTTGGTGGTAAAGAAGTTTTTATTAAATCAATTTTACAAGCAATTCCGATTTACGCCATGCAGTGTTTTAAGTTACCAGTATTGCTTTGTAAAGAATTAGAAAACTTGATGAATAAATTTTAGTGGCGCAATTTAAAAGCTAATAAAGGCATTCATTGGTGTAGTTGGTCTGTGATGTGTAGTCCAAAAGCATTTGGAGGTATGGGGTTTAGGGATTTAACAATGTTTAATACAACCTTGTTTGGCTAAACAGGGATGAAGACTAATCACCCAACCTAACTATTTGTTTACGAACGTTATGAAATTAAAATACTATTTGCGTGATAAGTTTTTAAATGCAAGGTTAGGAGCTTACCCCTCCTTTACATGGTGCAGCATTTGGAACACACGAAGCTTACTTGAAGAAGGAACAGGTTGAATGATAGGGAATGGTGAATCAACAAACATCTGAAATGACTCTTGGCTACCCACCTATAACACCCCTAACCCTTATTCGTTACCGGAACGGGGTTATGGAGCATTACCAAATTTTACGATTTAAATACGGACATTTCCGTTACACATATTAAAAGTCAATCATATAACACTCATATTGTCCCTCAGATGGCCTTCGAGGCCCAATATTCACCTTAGAAATGAATCGAGACTAAATCGGCTACTCAGGGAATTTTTCCCAAAATTTTAAAAATTTTCTTAGAAGCAGGGGTCACATGCCCGAGTCTCTGCCTGTGTGAACAAAAATAGGTCATTTTAATGCCACTTTTCTCACCCATTTTGACATTAACCTGTACTCAACATTCACATACACCAATATATCCCAACCAAGCAATCAATACAAGTTAAAACATATTCTCAACATCACATAACATCACAAATATTTCATTTACTTATACCTACCTATTTAACTCATTTCATTGATTTATTAAATTCTACTACTAATTACATACATACAAACATTTAATATTCACAACCACAATTCAAACCATTTCATTACTAAACCAACCCTATACATGTCATATAAACCAAAATTTACATTGCAAAAACTACCGGAATAAACTAGATAGTGTAGCTTGATGTGTTGATCCGATCTTACGACTACACGTTAATCTACATGAACATTAAACAACACGAGTAAGCTTAATGAAGCTTAGTAAGTTTAATAGGTTAAACATTGATCTTACCGAACTTAATATAATATAATAAATTAAATTGTAAATAAATCATACATTTTTCCTTGTCAAATACAATATAATCAATAAACACATTTTCTTCATATCAATATCAATAATAATCTATAAATCTTTCAATTCAATCACATAAGTCTCTTACCATTTCTTATTGAATCGAAGAACGACTTACGGATATGAGTACATTGTTCTTTTTGTGCCATAGTCCAACTATGGTTTTAACATGCATTGTCATGGCTCTGGCATGGTCTTACATTTGTAGTGCCATAACCCAGTTATGGTCTTATCATCAGAATGCCATAGCCTAGCTATGGTCTTACACATGTATCTATACTGTCATGGTCCAACCATGGTCTTACGTTCAATGTGCCATAACTCAGTTATGGTCTGTTCATTAAAATGCTAAAGCTCAGCTATGGTCTTACATTTAAACATTGCCATGGTCCAACCGTGGTCTTATCCGTCAATTCATTCTTTGCCAGGGAACGATCGTACTCAATCCTGCGTTCTACTCGTTTTAAACATTCAATTCAATTTTTATACTTTTATAATAATCTTAATTTCAACAACAAAATATGAATAAATATATTATACCATTCCTAAATTAACAAATAATCATGAAAGTTTAACCATATGAACTTACCTGGGTTGGATTGTAAAATTGGTAATAGTTTAAAGACTAATCGGCTAATTTCCCTTTTTCTCGTTGATCTATGAGCTCTTGATCTAGAATATAAAATTTTTCATTCATTAGCATATATTTCAATTTCAGTCCACTTCACAGTTTATTCCCCTCAAAATTCTAAATTTCACAATTACCCTAACTTTTACTATTTTTGCAATTTAGTCCCTCGCCAATTAACTCATCAAATGAGATAATTTTTCTCAATTAACACTTTATCTAAATAGTATAAGCTATTACACAGCCCTTAATAAACGGACTTTAATACCAAACCCTAAGATTTAATCTTTTTCAGAATTTGGTTCTAAAAACATTTTCTACTGAAATTACTTGATAAAATCTTCATATAACAAAATTAAAACTTCAAATCCATGTTAATTCATCATAAACATCTAGAACTCATCAATGGTAACTTTCAAAATTACCCATATAATTAAAAACTAATGAATTAGATAGTTGGACCTAATTGTAAAAGTCTTAAAAACATAAAAATTACAAGAAAAGAGCAAGAATTGAACTCACATGATGTAAAAATATGAAAAACCAACTTAGAAGACCTTCAATGGCGTTTTTGGACTAAAAATTAGAAGAAGAATAGCCTCGAAAAGTTTAGAATTCAATTTATTTAAGTTAATTTCACAAAAATTACAATTTTACCCTTTAATCACATGATTTTTGTTTTCTTTTCTGCTTATGCCGCCTCATGCCTTTATTTTAGGCATAATTTATCCTTAAGTCCTCCTTTGTTTACCATTTATGCTATTTAATCACTTTAGCAAGTTTTGTACCTTTTTCAATTTAGTTTAATTAATTAACTATTGAAACGATAAAATTTTCTAACGAAACTTTAATACTACCTTAATGACACTCTGTAAATATTTATAAAAATATGGGTTGCTCGGTTTATATAATCGAGGTATCGATACCTCGTTTTTAAAACCAATTAATCTAACAAAAATTTCTAAAGCATAATTCACTAATTCATAAGCCTTTCTAAATTTACAATCAAGTCATAAACACTATATAATAAAATTTACAAGTTCACTTTTTAGATTTAGTGGTCTCGAACCACTATTTTTGACACCATTGAATATTGGGCTGTTACATCACCCTGATGATGGAAGAGTAAAGCATCAACACATAAATATCAACTATTCAAAAGTAACAGATCTAATCAATAAAGACTCGTTTTCATGGAACTACAAGGCAATCTGGAACTTACTCGAAAGGGATCAAGCGGAGGCAGTTTTGTCTATTCCTTTGGTAAGCAGGATGCAGCTGGATGTTCTAATATGGCGAGGGAACAAATCAGGTGAATACGCAGCCGGATGTTCTAATATGGCGAGGGAACAAATCAGGCGAATACACAGTCCAAGTAAAATAAAAATACATCTGTGGAGAGTTGTCAACAATTTTCTTCCGACGCTCAGTACTCTTAAACTTCGAAGACTCAGGAACGATGTTGCATATCCAGTCTACTCAGTTGAAGAAGAAACAGTGGAATACCTTTTTCAAGATTGCGAATTCAAAAAACAGGTCTTGCAGGAAGTTGGGTTGGACACATCGCCCATAAGTGCAAGTCACACATGGAAACAATGGTCAGCCTCTTTCTTCCACATGAATAATATTAAAGTATGCGCAACCATATCAATTTCTATTTGGGCAATATGGTATAATAGAAAAAGAATTTACCACGAAGGAAAAAAGAAAAAGGGTACAAGAGGTTGCTAATTTTATTAGAGCTTATTTACGAGAGTTAGAGCAAGTAAACTCCTCAACAGAAACCAGAATCAATCCAAGAGAGGTATTTTGGAGACCCCTCAAGGAAGAACAGGTCAAAGCCAATTTTGAAGCAGCGTTTTCACAACAAGACATGACAGTAACTGCGGGAGTTATTATAAGAAATCATGAAGGATTTGTAATGGGAGCATGTACTTACCCATTAGGAAGAACAGGGGATCTGACCACTGCTGAAGCAAATGTGTATCTACAGGCTGCCATATTTGGGGAAGAAATGGGCTTTCGAGATCTAGTTTTTGAAGGTGATGCCCTTATAGTCATTAAAAAGCTTAAGTCAGATTCTGTGGATAGATCAGTGATTGGCAACATCATTAATGAAATCTAAAGAAAAAGACTCAGTTTTGTTACCTTATCCTTTGAATATACCCCTCGAAAGAAAAATGAAGCAGCGCATGCCATTGCAACTCGAGGATTCAACCTGGCTAACCCATTACATTGGATTGAAGAAGTACCAACGGAGATTGAACCTATCATCGTCAACAACCAAATAAGACTCTAGAATCTGTAAAAATAGGGCATTTTTGTCTGAGTCCAGGGATGCAACACAAAAACGTCTGTCCTCAGCACTCTCTGATGAACTCAGATTTAGGAGAAATCTGGTAGAGCGCTTCAATAAGATTTTTTACAGTGATGAAAAGGCACAACCAGTATACTCCACTACAAGAACTATAGATGCAAAGAAGAGGAAATGTGATTTTGACTGATGATAGGATTTAGGCTTCCTTAAGGTTTTTTTTTTTTTTGCTTAGGGCTTTAACAGAGGCATTTCAATTTCTTTTATTTTTCTTTTACTGTTAGGCAAACTCGAGGCACCGCCTCGGTTATCAATACTCTCTTGACATCTGTTAGACAACTGGTGTTTTCAGACCTTTGATTAGTGTACCACATATCCTCTTTTTAATGCATTTTGATTTTATTTAAAAAAAAAACTAGACCCATAAACACTTCTAAATGAAACCCATATTCATTGTCAAGTTTTAATATATTCTAAGTGCTAAAAGATTTATATCTATACACATATATCCAATATATATGTATCTATATATTATAGAAAGAGTATTTTCTAAAATTAATTAAGGATTTAGGTCATTTTTTCTCAAATTTAGAGATATAGGCTGATTTTGGAGAAAGAAAAAGAAAATGCATCCTGCAATAAGCGTTTTCTTCCTTCCAATTATTTTTTCTTTGTGTGCTAGGTGTTGGAGATTTGGAAAGAAAACTCTGTTTGTGTTTGAAGGAGACATTGTGATAGTTTTAAGGTATGTTTGAGTTCACGGTGATGCGATGACGCTTGGAGATCTACATATTTCATTTGTCTTGTGGGGATAGAACCATTACCTTAGAAGATGTTGCATTGCAACTCAGGCTCTCAATTGACAGTGGTTATACAATCACAGATTCAAGTATAACTAGGGCTCCAGTTGACCATGGTTATGCGGTCACGGGTTCAAGTTTCTTGCCATCGGAAGAGAATGTTTTATAAACCTCATACATAAGTTTGAGATCATAATCATCGGGGAAAAGGGGGCTTTCCAGTATAATCAACTTATTCTTTTTCTCCATCTCCATCAAAGTAGACATCATTGTTTGAAACGGGAGTCGAGGCGGCAGTTGCTGTTACGACTCGAGTTTCAGCTTTTTCTCCACCGTCACAATCATTCCTCTCTCTGAAAGTCTTCTTACGCCCAACACTGTCACAGGTTATGGACAATGAGGTTAAAGATACTACCTTTGGTGGGGATGAAGAAAAATAATAAGTTGATTATACTGGAAAATCTCTTTGTTTTTCCCTATGATGGTCACAAACTTATATATGAGATTTATAAAGCATCCTCTTTTGATATCATGAAATTTGAACCCATGACCACATAACTACCGTCAACTTAGGCCTGAGTTATACTTCAACCTGTGATCGTTTAACCACCGTCAACTGAGAGCCCTAGCTATACTTCAACCTGTGACTGTATAGCCATCATGAACTAGGAGCTTGAGTTGAAATGTGATGAGCTTCTAAGGTGATGGTTTCATCTGCACACGGTAGATGAAATGTGTGGGTCTTCAAGCGTAATTGCATTACCGTGAACTCAAACATACCTTAAAATTATCATAATGCCTACCTCAAACACAAACACAAATAAATCTTTCTCCTCAAATTTCCAACACTCAACACAAAAAAATAATTTTTTAGAAGCAAAAAACGTTTCCTACTAGACATATTTTATGTTTCTTTCCCCAAAATCGACTTATTTTTCTAAATTTGACAAAAAAAATCTAAATCCATAATTAACTTTTAAATCAACCTTTTTTATCTAATTAACCCGAAAGTTAAGTGATATTTATTCTAAAAATAGTAAAACGTATTTCTAAATGTCAAAGCTCTGCGTGGATGCGGTGAACAATCCATAGCCGACAGCAGCTATACCGGCTTCTTGTCGCCACCTTATCTTATCTTGTCTTGGATTTACCTGTCTCTAATTGATTAAAATACTTAAACAAACATCCTAAGCCTTACATGTTTGCCATATGGCTGAAACGTGTAAGCAGTTCAATGATCCAAGGAGCATACGTGTCAGATTTACTTGTATACGTGGCAGCTGAGCAACTATCATTTGGGTCCTATTTAATGGCAAGAATTTTGGAGTTCGAGCATCAACTTCATCAGCAAGCAAATATACCCTAAAAACCCTTTCACTAAAAATTGAAGATGCAGTCAATGAAGGATGCTGCTGCCTCTGCTAAGGCCGGCATGGAGAAGGCCAAGGCCTCCATGCAGGAAAAGGTTAATATCTTCGTTACCCTTTCAACTAAAGGCATTATATTTGTTGATATGTATTTTGAGAATTTATTGAAATGGATGATGTGTTTAGGTGGACCAAATGAAGACAAGGGACCCTAATGAGAAAGAGATGGCGAGGGAAAGGAAAGAAGAGAGACAAGAAGATGCAGAGCTGAGGAAACAAGAGGCCCGCCATCATAACGCCACGGCTGGCCATGCTGGTGGTGGTGGTATTGGTGGTACTGGCTACACCACAGCTGGGTACAACAGAGGGGATACTGGTGGCTATGGCGGTACCGGTGGACATGACAACCGTGGGTACCCCACCGCAGGTAGTGGGTATGATACAGGCAGGCAAGATGACCTCAGCAGTATGGGGTTTGGCGGAGATACAGGGGGTGCTTACGGTACAACGGGAAACCAAGACTTCCCAAGTGCGGCGCCTAACAATGCTGGGACTAGAAGGAGCACCCGCGGAGGTACCCAGGATGATCCTTATTATCGATCCTATTAAATGAAAGGAGCGACTTTTTGTGCTCTGCTACTGCCTTGAGTCTGTGTTTGTTGTTTGTTTGCTTCTACTTTTTTTCTTTTTCAAGTTCGTACTGTTGTACCATATAAAGAAAAGTTTGGTCCTGTTGTAATGTTCAGTGTTAGCCAGGGCAGTTCTATAAATCAATAAAAGTTGGGAATAATTAGAGAACCTTTTTATATTCAAGACATCTTGTAGTTATGACATGAGAAAAAGCAGATGGCACATAACTGGTGAGTGGTGACTAAATGTAAACGTATAACCCGTACCTTGTACTTTGTTGCGTTACAATTGGAAATATAAAAAAAAAATTTAAAACTATAAAATTAATTTGAATTAACTTATTGTTTCATCATAATTAAAATGATGTCACTGATGGGTACAATTGTTGCCTTTCGAGAATTACTAGTTTCATATTGATTCTTTTACATTTAATTTCTAACTTGATAAAACTCCATTGATATGACAATTTTCTAGGAATAAATGAAACTAATATAATTATCAACGATGCAAAATTAAAAGTTATTATGAATTTAAGATGTTATAATAATAAATTTTAAGTTATACAATTATTAGAGGTAGAGAATTATAATTTTCTAGATACAAATTTTTAAAAATATTAATTATTAATATGATAAGAATAAGTAATAAAAATTAAAAATGTTATGATAGTACGATTAAAAAATTAAGTATCATATATATTGTGTTCTTATTATCATTTTTTGGTCTTTGACCGAGTTTGTCATTTAGACGATTCCTTCTATCTATATATTTTATAATAATTTTAATTCCACTTATAATTGAAGCTATGAAACAGTTTTGTTTTCTTATGTTATATTAAGTTCATGATAATATGAGATATATTTTTAGAAACTATATTTTAACTTAAAGAGTTATTGAGCTCTTTACCGTGTTTGTTCTCACAAATGGTATATGGTGCAACAAATATTTTTTATTTAACATAATTAGTATTGATCTTAAAATATTTGAGTTTACAATTAAAATAATTTGTAGTTTTAGTTATAACGAAAGAAAAACACATTTTTAGGTTATATTTTTTATAATATGTAAATTAAGTTAAAATAATATAATTTTCATAAAAAAAAAGATTTTGTAAGTTGTCCGAATTTTTTATTATAGATGATATTTTTTGTCATAATTTTAGAATTTTTTTTTATGTTGATATTGAAAACACTATAAAATTTTTTATGAATAAGCATATTGTTTTTATAATATATTCATACTTGATTATAATATTTTATAAATTAATATAGTAGAAACTTTTGTAACATGTAAATCATCTTTTATAATAATTTTTTTATTATAGCTTTAGAAATTTTGTAAGATTTAAACAGTATAATAATTTGTTATAAATTTATAAAATATATAAAATATTCTTATACTATAATATTTTAAGATTTATAATATAAAATTTTTTTATAATAATTATGTTACACATTCATACATATTCATGTTTAAAAAATATCTCTATAACCTATATAAAAAAATATTTTTTAAAAATTAAATTCGGGTATAGTTACTTATGAATTACTCCAGTTGTTGTTTTTCCTTAAAAATTAAAAAGTGTAATTGAGACTTTAAATACAATCAATTTAGTGAGGAATTGTAACGGTTATTGAAATATGTCACCTTTGTAATTATTTATTATGGTCAAGTCCAATTACCTGTTGATACCATATATAAAAATCCAAGTTTGTGGATTGTTTGTATTATTGTAAATAAATGTGGTCTCTTCATCCTTGTAATTATTCCAAAATTTGTCATTTTCTTCATAGGGTGAATTTCCTCTTTTCTTATTTGTAATTTTCATTTGTATGTTTTGCAGTGAAATATAATTGTATTGTACGAGGATATAGGCACAATTTGTCTAACCTCGTCAAAATTTTAATGTTCTTTATTATTTTAATATTTTGTAGGGTTATTTGTAGTGATATATTGTGATATTAAATTACATTAGAGGTAAATTTTGTCCAGGAAGTTGGGTTTTAAACGGGACTATTTGTGACCCCTCTAATACTTCTTGAGAATTTAACCTAATGTGATTTTTGAGTATAATAAATTACTCTTTTACCTTATTCGCACAATGAGTCGTATTAGAGGCAAAGATTATTCGAACTATGCTCTGTGGTTGCGGTTTAAACTAGTCTTCCATATCAGCAAAGATTTTCTTGGGCATATTGAAAGATTATAGTTGAAAAGAGGTTCAACATCATCCATGTGGGTGAGGTCGACAGTGGCAAATACGATAATGGCAGTAGAGATCTTTGGTAGCATAGGCCGATGAATATTGATGAGATCTTCAAATGTGAAAATTTGGCTTTGGTGTTGTCGAGGTCACTTCTTGAGGAGTTTGAATTCCATGAAATAACACTACTTCACGAATTTGAATTTTGAGTTAATCAAATTGAGCTATTTCGAATCGTACTTCAAATACGATCTTAACAAAATTTTACGAAAAATGGCTTTACACATCTCTGTGGCACATATGGCCTAATTAGCCTAGCCCGTGTTGCGCACATGGCCTAACTAGCTCAGCTTGTGTGGCACACATAGTTGCGTTGCATCAACAATTTACTTTTTGTGTAATGCCCTGAATAATTTGTCTGTTTTTATGAAATTTTGGCATAAATGTGTATTTGCTTCAATGGTTAAGTGTTCTAGGTGTGTTTGAGAGATCTTAGGTTCAAGTTTCATTTTTAGAAAATTTTGTTATTTTTATTCCTAGCCTTATCCCTAATGGGCCTGCTTTTGTAACATTGTTTGTAAACTCATATTCGAATGAGCCTGCTAGTTCGGGTGGTAAGGAGTTAGTTAGTTGGAGGTCTGGTGTTCAAATCCTATCGTGAGTATGGGTGATTTTTTTTTGTTTCGATTAGTTGAGAGAGAGTTTGGATGGGATTGAAAGTTTGAGTGAGTGGGTAGTTGAGATTGAGTTGTTAGTGGGGAGCTAGAATTTATTTGATTTTGTTTTTATTTTTGCAGTTTTTCTAAAAAAACCAATTTTCTCTCTCTCCTCTCATTTCTCTCTGACGTTCTTTTCTGTGTCTCTTCCCTATCAGAAGTTTCTTCTTTTTTTCTTTATTATTCTGTAAATCTTTTGTTCCAAATCGATGTGATACGAATCCTTGGTCTCTCCGTATGTTTAGGTAAGCGAAGGGGGTGAGTTCTTGCTCGTTTTAGTGGCAACGATTTGTGATAATCTTTGTTGATGTTACTATTCATAGTTTGATTTTTGGGTTTTGGCAGCAATGAATCATGAAGAACGAGACTCTCCTCTTGCAGAATCGTGGTCGAATTGTTCAGGGTAGTAGGTAAGTGATGAACACTTGAATTGAACCATTGTTGGTTTCGTGGGTTTAGTTTAATTGAGAATTAAAACTGATTTTGGGAGTTTGTTATGTCGATTTTAGGTTCTGGTGGTCTCAGGAGTGTTTTGCATCAAAACTGAATCAGGTGTGTACTCTTAACATGAAAAATTAAACTTCGACAAAAGTCAAAAATAGAGTTTGTTGACGCCACACGGGCATGTGGTCGATTGTGTGTGAGATACGACTGTGTGACAGTGTGGCGTGTGGGTTTTGGGTCATGTCGTGTGGGCCACACGGATAAGGCCAATCTGGGCATGTGGGCTCACACGGACATGTGGGCTCACACTGGCATATGGGCTCAAAATTTTAAAAAAATTTCTAGGGTCACACGGGTCGCTCCATCTAAAAATAAACGGTTAATTTTAAAGAACAACTTAAATCAGTTTCAATAATGTATATGTATAAACGAATATGCTATAATACTGGGACGGTTTATCAAATTACTAAACATGATTTTATCGTAGTATTGTCAGTTTCAAAACCCTACATCGTAACACTCCCAGATTCGACTATAATGTCTAGGCTGTGTTTGGGGTGTTATATTTTGGCTTTGCGTTATTTGTCTTTTTTTAAGTTTTTCGTTGCACGTCTGGTCGTGTTTCGATGCAAACACGATAGCGAGGATTCCAGCACCTAAAGCTGAAATTTACTTAGTGAATTAGCAAACGAAACGAGAATCAATTAAAAGGAAACGACCCCTGTTTCCTAAAATTTTTACCCAAAACAATAGGGTATTCGGTTCTAACAACCACAACAGCCCCTAATTGTTGTTCGATAACTTACCCTTAAACTAACAATAGCTTCCAACAGATTTTAGATCGCTGAAGGATTAGTCGTCTTGCAAACTTTACATAGAAAACAACACGATTAACAAATGAGGTTCATAGTACATTAAAATGTCAATTGTGCATGAGAAAACTAACTAAACCTTATCATCATAAAAAAAACAATACATAGGCCAATATTTAATTACGATCAATCTCTTTCAAATACCATGCAACCGATTGCACCAAGAATGACAGCACAAAAACAAAAAAACGACAACCGAAACAAATAGAAAACAAAAAAGAGGAACGGAGAAAAGGGGAAAATTAACAAAAGAAAAAAAAAACTAACACAATAGGAAGATTGAAAAAATGAGAAGTTGAACGTGAGATAGGGAGTGGGAGAGAAACATGAGACTGGGGAGAATATTTCTCAAAAATAAAATGAAATAAAGTTTAAAAATAAAATCTTAAACTACCAGATTTTTTTGCTAATTAACCCAAACACTAACCACATGAGCGACATATTTAGGGAGAACCAAAAATAATTTTTGCTTTGCACGTAAAAGATTCAAAGACAAGACCTTAAGGTAAGATGAAGTCTTACCACTGAATCAACATACTCATTCTTGACATCATTTGAGCGAAAATAATTTTTAAACAAAATGTTCAAAGCTAGGGGTTGGGGCAAAAATAGCAAAAAATCAAGGAAAATGATTTAAGCTCAGAACTTCTCACACACAACCACACACTTAACCATGACCCAAAATAAATCACTTGTCAAGTTTTAGGCCCGAGCCCAAAAGCCCACCCATGTTGATCTGAGCCTAATAAAGCTTGAGCCTATAATAGACTTTAGGGGTGAGCAAAACTTAATTTGATTCGAAAAAATAGAAAAAGATTTTAAATTTTGAGTTAATCGAATTGAGTTATTTGATTTTTTAAAGTCTAATTGAATAAGTATTTCGAATTTCGAGTTTGAGCCGAGTTGAATTTTACAATTCGAATAACTCAAATAACAGATTGGAGTAAATACCGTTTGGTCCTTGCCAATTTTAAAAATAAGCAAATTGGTCTCTCTCTCAACAAAAGTTACAGAAAAATTTAAAATAATTTTTTAAATTCAAAATATTTGTAAAAATTTCAAAATTTATATTTTTTAAAAATTATAAAATTAAAAAAAAAATAAAGAATATGTAAAGAAATTTAACATTTTAAAACTTTTCTAATATAATAATTTTGGGACCTAAATAAGTTAATTAATGATTCAAGTTTATCATACTAAAGTATCTTCTTCTTCTTTTCTTCTTATTTTGCTTTGAAAAAGTTTTCAAATATATATCGTTTCAAATTTATTTGGTCTAAAATAAAATTAGTTATACTGCAATAAAATTTTAATTCAACATGTTTAAATTTTAATTTAACTCGAATAATATTACTCAATTCGGTTCGACTTGAATTTCATTCCACTTGACTCGATTCGAAAAAATTTCGAATCCAGTTAGGATGATAAAATAGGACTCCTCAACTTGATTAACTCGAAAGTTTTTCACTTGATTCGATTGAACGCTCACCCCTAACAGATTTGCTTGAATTGGCTTGATTTGGTTTATTTTAATACCTAACTATAATAGATTATATACTATTATATAATATAATAACATAATAACATAATATAATATATAACTATGATTAAAACTATTAATACGTATATAACTATTATTATATTATAGATTATAATAGAAGATATAATATTATATAATATTTTAATTATTAATGCATATATATAAACTATGAATACATATATGATATGCGATAGCATTGTATAATGTAGTAGAAGGGTTAACTTTCAAATATACGAATAATATAGGGACTTAGAGCATATCTCAACGAATATAATAAAAAAAATATTTAATAATTAATATATTATGTATTACAATAATAATACATGATATAATTTTACATAATATAATAATATAGTTTTAAAACTATGAATACATATATAATTATTAATTGGTCCAAAATCAAAATCGAATTTACAAACTGATTTGCTTGAATTGGATCAATTTAGTTGATTAAGTTGATTTTAATCACTAACTATAATAGATGGTATAGTATTACATGATATATTAATATAATTATAACTATGAGTAAAACTAATAATACACATACATACATATATATGCAACTATTATTATATTATAGATTATAATTAAATATATAATATTAGGTAATATCATAATCTTTAAGCATTAATGTATATATAAAAAATATTAATTTGTTATATGTTGAGAGGTGATGTTATATAATATAGTAGGAGGTCGAGCTCTCCATGAGCCGAGCTGGGCTGAGACCCAATTCCAAAAAAAATCATGCCCAGGCCCATTTTTAGGTTGGGCCAAATTGTCTCGTTTTCCTATTTAAAAAATAGTAAAACATTAATATATATTTAATTGATATTTTATAATTAAATTTAAATTTTAAATAAGTAACTTTTAATATTTAAATTGAATTCGAGTTGGGGCGACTCGAGGTACAAAAATTATTGTCCAAGCCCGATCCAACTCGGGTCAGACAGGCTACCTGGCCATTGGACAGGTCTATTAGGAGGGCTAGCTTTCAAATGTATAAAGAGTATAAAGACTTACAACATATTTGAACCAATATAATAATAAACAATAATATTTAAAATTTAATATATTATGTATTACTATTACATTATGTGATATAATAACATATTTTAAAACTATTAATACATACATTTAATTATTAATTGGTCGAAAGACAAAACTGAATTTACCAATCAAATTGCTTGAATTGGCTCGATTTAGCCAGTTACGTCAAATTTAATAGCTAATTATAATAGATAATATACTATTACATAATATAACAATATAATATATAACTATGATTAAAACTATTAATATATATATATAACTATTATTATATTAAGATGATAATAAAAGATATAGTATGGATAGTTACGTGTAATTTAGTATATTATAGTACATGTCTATAACTAGTAATGTATAAAATATTATTAAAAATTTTAATATCTTAATAAAATATTATTTTTATTACCTTAGATGTTGAATTGAGTTTTAACTTTTATAGCTTATATTTGGATAATGGATATTGAGTTTAATTTATTTTTATTTGGACTTGAGATTTTGACTATAATTAGTCTATTATGGGTTTGGGTAATAATAAAGTTTATTATTTGGATTTGGGCTTATGATAATATATTAGAGTTTTCAAGTAAATAAATTAGAATATAAGTATTAGGTTTATAAATTTAATAAAAATTATAAAAATTATTTAATTTTTAATATAATATAATATAATAATTAATAAAATATACTTTCATCAATTTATATGCATATCATTTAATAATAAATTTTACATACAGTAAGTATTTTATTTGTTTTATATAAAACAACTCTATTAAATATATATAATTTATGCTTTTTATAAAGCAAATCTGAATTACATTATCATTGTATAAAAATAAAATAGATTATTACATTCGAAATTAAAATATTTATAACTTAAAAAATTGAAAATTATTTAAATCCATTAGTACTTGCTCCATTTGATCTGAACTCGAATTCGAAACAATTCGAGTATGAAATGACTCGAGCCTAAAAAAATCTAAGCCCAAATTAATCC